>NW_024740437.1:17500-18508 GCF_018991925.1 Homarus americanus | reverse complement strand
CGATCACTTGATATTCACGCCATGGAGATGTTCGGGACTTGGTTCTAGGCTACAGGAGCGAACATAAACACCTGTAGAGTTCTGTAGGATCTTATTAACGGAAATATATAAGGGTGCGCTTATGCGCAGGTAGTCCCACACTCCTAGGTCAACTGACTTCTGACCTCTCAGGCGACATGTAAGTGGTACATTAGCAGCTCATGGCCAGGCACATTTATTCATGTGGTGACATGAACAGGGGATTGCCACACTATTGATTAGAGAAATATGTATATATAGAGTACATACATGGTATACATACAACATACAAATATATACATAACTACACAAATAAAATGCCTACAAACACTAAGGGCACTCTGAATAAATGGTGTACTGCATGATCCCCATACTAACAATACAGAAGATAGTAAGAGTTGCTAGCACATGAAGCAAGAGAGAGACAGTGCCTTTGGGGAAAGATGTGCATGTCCGCAACTATCGATCTAGGTAGGTTAATCTGTGAGAAAAACAACGCTTCCATCACAGGCTCATTAATCGCCGCGTTATACAAAGTGGAAGTGTTGACTGTACCAGTGAGGATAGATAACAATTAGTTATCCCTAGATATAGATACGGATTTTCGCAATGTTATCTCATCAGCATCGTTAACTGAACTCGAGGTACGATATCCTCCTATTAAGTGACCAATAAGACCTACAGACATTCTCTGTCCTGGTGTCAGAATCAATTAGACATAGCGTTGACAACGCTGTCAATGCCTTTTTCTAGGTCCAGTAAAGGTTTGTCGATTTTTACAGGCCGTGGATGGGTTAATCGGTTTAAAACTAAAGCTGAACAACATTAATGTTCAGCCAATAAATCTGAGTATAACGCTACAAATAACTGGATTGAAAGTGAAACTTTCTAGAATTAATATCTTAAATTCAGAATCCAATTTTCAGGCTACATAGTTGATGGCAATGGTATACGCACCGTAGATTGTAAGGTAAAGGTGGTGAAACAGTT
>NW_024740437.1:7500-10000 GCF_018991925.1 Homarus americanus | reverse complement strand
AGAAGCGCTCAACACACTGACCCTTTCGACTCTCACTGACCATCACCACGACCTCATCTGCAAATTTGGTAAGAAGCTTCTACACCATCCTCGACACTGGCTCCTACTACCACCTGAGATCCCTAGCCCGAGAATTGCTGTTCGACACCACAACCGCATCCAGCCCATACGTGCACGAACTGATCGCTATAAGAACAGCCCAGTCCCAACCATTGTAGAAATTATCAATAACTTGTAATAAATCAGTGTATTCACTCCCAGTAAACACTACTCCTTGCACTGTCACTATGTTGAAATGAACTGTAGTTTGAGCTTTTCCACATCTAGTTATTATATGTCTTATGTGTGTCACTTATGTTACTTGTATATCATTTGTAATTCGTAACCCATTCCCCAAATATGTAACTGTATATTTTCAGCCTTCTGGCTGCCAAGCTCTTTCAATAAACAGTTAATTATTATTATTATTACACAGACACACAAGTAAGTACACATGACAAAGGTTGCTTCTCAAGACAGAAGTAATGGACAAAGTTAAACCTTAACAGTACTTACCTTCACACATACACACACACACACACACTCACACACACACATACGCACACACACAAGTAAGTACACATGACAAAGGTTGCTTCTCAAGACAGAAGTAATGGACAAAGTTAAACCTTAACAGTACTTACCTTCACACATACACACACACACACACACACACATACACACACACACACACACACACACACACACACACACACACACACACACATTGATTTGTCAAATCACCTCTGATTTCCGTCTCCACCTCCCCTCCATAAACTCAAGTCCCTCAGAGTTCCCTGCACCAAAACTCTCAGTATTTTCCCTAAACATTTCATATCCCAAGCTCACCTATGCCTCCCCCACCTGGTCTTCCTCCTAAATGCCACACAGCTTGTAAACACCTGAAAAAGTGCAAAGAGGGCATGCAAGATTATTCTCTCCCCCTTCCCCTACTCTACATCAAGAAAGCGCTCAACACTGACCCGCTAGAAACTCTCACTGACCATCACCGACCTCATCTGTAAATTTGGTAAGCTTCTACACCATCCTCGACACCGGCTCCTCTACTACCACCTGAGATCCCTAGTCCACGAGGTGCTGTTTCGACACCACAACCGCATCCAGCCCATACGTGCACGAACTGATCGCTATAAGAACAGCCCAGTCCCAACCATTGTAAAATTATCAATAACTTGTAATAAATCAGTGTATTCACTCCCAGTAAACACTACTCCTTGCACTGTCACTATGTTGAAATGAACTGTAGTTTGAGCTTTTCCACATCTAGTTATTATATGTCTTATGTGTGTCACTTATGTTACTTGTATATTATTTGTAATTCGTAACCCATTCCCCAAATATGTAACTGTATATTTTCAGCCTTCTGGCTGCCAAGCTCTTTCAATAAACAGTTAATTATTATTATTAATACACACACACACACAATCAAGTACACACATAATAAAGGTTGCTTCTCAGACAGTAATGAACAAAGTTAAATATAACAGTACTTACCTTCACACATACACACACACACACGCACACACACACACACACACACACACACACACACACACACACACACACACACACACACACACACACACACACACACACACACACACACACACACACACACACACACACAAGTAAGTACACATGACAAAGTTTAGCCTCAGACAGAAATGTGGAACAAGTTAAACCTTAACAGTACTAACCTTCACACACACACACACACACACACACACACACACACACACACACACACGCACGCACACACATCTCACTAATGTTGACGCAGCTGAGCAAACAAATAACCATTTCGCTACTATATGCCAGACGCTCCCACGGCTTGACACAACCACTCTCCCTGCTTACCTACCAGCCCCCTTCCCACTGACTTAGTAGAGGAATTTGACGTAGCAAAACGCCTGGACAAACTAAAATTAAAACGCTCTACCACCCCCATTGACTTACCAATGAAACTATTCAAGGAGTTCTCCCCGGAGCTTGCTAAACCCCTCTGCTCCATCATCAATGCTTCTCTCAGTCAAGCCAGATGCGCAGCTGACTGGAAGACCTCTTATGTATCACCAGTGCCCAAGTCAACCAGCCCACAATCCTTAAATCAGCTACGACCTATTGCAATCACCCCAATACCCAGCCTAATCTGTGAAAGTTTTGTGTTTGACAGGGCTTATGCTGATATTGCAGGAGTCGTAGACCCTCAACAGGGTACAGCAACATAAGCTTTCCTCCACCACTCACTGTCTTGTCAGCTTTCTCGATTACATATACCGCCATCTCGAGAAACGAAAAACGTCTGTAGCTGTCGCCTTCATTGATTTCACAAAAGCATTCGACCTAGTCGACCACAATATAATCATCAACAAAGCTATTGACCTCGGGCTTCGGAGAAGTCTTATACCATGGCTTACAGATTTCCTCAGTGACCGACGCC
>NW_024740436.1:0-2462 GCF_018991925.1 Homarus americanus | reverse complement strand
TCATATAACACCTCACCCCACTCAGGATTCAACCCACGATCTTCTAATTATGACTGGGGAACGCTACCTCTGGCTCAACAGACTAAAAGCATTCCCAGACTTCCTATATTTCATACAAAGCCTGTTCAACGAGCTTAAGGCCGTGGAACTCCCCTAATGGGGACTCACCCGCGCCGCTTTAGGTGATCAGGAGCAACGTTTTACCAAATGCGCTCGACTTCTACATATAATCAACACCTCACCCCACCAGCATTTGAACCCCACGATCTTATAATTGTGACCGGGGAATGCTACCCTGGGGCCACCAGAACAATAAAAGCAGTCCCAGACTCTGCTATAGTTTCACACAAAGCCTGTCTAACGAGCTTATGGCGCCGTGAACTCCTTAATGTAAATTCACCATGCCGCTTAGGGTGATCAGAGTACCTTTACCAAATGCGGCTTCGGAAACATGAGGATCCATATATATTTCATTAGGGCCCAATAAAGCACGCGATTTCTACATATAATCAACACTCCCCCTACCAGATTTGGAAAACCCACGATCTTATAATTGTGACTGAAGTACTTTCTGGGCCAATAGGACACTAAAAGCAGTCCTAGACTCTGCTATATTTCACATAAAGATCGCCTTAACGAGCTTTTATGCCGTGAACTCTAATGGGACCACCTGTGCCACTTAGGTGACTTAGAGCAACGTTTTACCAAATGAAGCCAAACACGAGGATCCATATATATTTCTATTAGCCTCCACTACACGCCGGACTTATTCATATAATCAAACACCTCACTCCCTACCAGGATTCGAAACCCACAATCTTCTAATTGCAAAATCGGTAACGCTTACCTCTAAATAATTAGGACAATAAAAGCAGTCCCAGACTCTGCTATATTTTCACACAAAGCCTGTTCAACGAGCTTATGGCCCCGTGAACTCCTTAATGGGGAACACCCAAAAGCCGCTTATGATCAGGGCAACGATTTTACCAAATCTGGCTTCGAAACACGAGGATCCATATATATATTCTATTAACCAATAAAGCACGCTGACTTTAGCATATAATCAACACCTCACCCCACCAGATTTGAACCTACAATCTTATAATTAGACCGGGGATAACCTGGGCCACCAGGAGGAAACGCACCTCTGGGCCACTAGGACAACAAAGCAGTCCTGACTCTGCTATTTCACAAAGCCTGTTCAACGAACCTATGGCCCCGGAACCCCTAATAGCCCAATTCGCAACACTTAGGTGATCAGAGCAACGCTTCAATGCGACTTACATAATAATCAACATCACCCCACCAGGATTCAAACCCACGATCTTATAATTGTGACCGGGAACGCTACCTCTGAGCCACAAGGACAATAAAAGCAGTCCGACTCTTATATTTACACAAACCTGTTCAACGAGCTTATGGCGCCATGAACCTCTAATGGGGACCACCCGTGCCGCTTATGATCAGGGCAACGTTTACCAAATCGGCTTCGAAACACGAGATCCATATATTTTATTAGCCCAATAAAGCACGCGGACTTCTACATATAATCAACACCTCACCCCACCAGGATTTGAACCCACATCTTATATTGTGACCGGGACGCTACCTGGGCCACCAGGACAAAAGCAGTCCAGACTCTCACAAAGCCGTCCAACGAGCTTATGCGCCGTGAACTCTAATGGGACCACGCCGCTTAGGTGATCAGAGCAACGTTTTACCAAATCCGCTTAGAAACACGAGGATCCATATATATTTCATTAACCCAATAAAGCACGCGGATTCTACATATAATCAACACCTCACCCCACCAGGATTTGAACCCACGATCTTATAATTGTGACCGGGAACGCTACCTCTGGGCCACCAGGACAATAAAAGCAGTCCTAGACTCTACTATATTTCACACAAAGCCTGTTCAACGAGCTTATGGCGCCGGAACCTAATGGGGACCACCCATGCCGCTTAGGTGATCAGAGCAACGTTACCAAATGCGGCTTCGAAACAAGAGGATCCATATATATTTATTAGCCCAATAAAGCACGCTGACTTCTTCATATATAATCAACACCACCCCACCAGGATTCGAACCCACGATCTTATAATTTGACCGGGAAGCGCTACCTCTGGCTCACCAGGACAATAAAAGCATTCCTAGACTCTCCTATATTTCACACAAAGCCTGTTCAACGAGCTTATGGCGCCGTGAACCCTAATGGGGACCACCCGTGCCGCTAGGTGATCAGAGCAACGTTTTACCAAATGCGGCTTCGAAACCCGAGGATCCATATATATTTCATTAGCCCAAAAGCATGGGACTTCTACATATAATCAACACCTCACCCCACCAGCATTTGAACCCACGATCTTATAATTGTGACCGGAAGCCACTCTCTAACAGGACAATAAAAGCAGTCCTAGACTCTGCTATATTTCACATACAAAGCCTGTTCAACGAGCTT
>NW_024740435.1:0-9504 GCF_018991925.1 Homarus americanus | reverse complement strand
TTTTTAGTGTCCCACTCCTTGTGCGGCGATTCTCGAATTATTTCGTATATTATTGTTATAAAGTACTAAATCGACCCTCAATTGACTTTGAAAGTCTCCCACTCGTTGTGTGGCGATTCTCGGAATATTTCGTATAATATTGTTCTTAAGTACTAAATCGACCCTCAATTGACTTTGACAGTCTCCCACTCGTTGTGTGGCGATTCTCGGATTATTTGGTAAAATATTGTTATAAAGTACTAAATTGACCCTCATTTGACTGACAGTCTCCCACTAGGTGTGTGGCGATTCTCGGATTATTTCGTATAATATTGTTATAAAGTACTAAATTGACCCTCATTTGACTTTGACAGTCTCCCACTGGGTGTGTCGCGATTCTCGGATTATTTCGTATAATATTGTTATAAAGTACTAAATCGACCCTCAATTGACTTTGAAAGTCTCCCACTCGGTGTGTGGTGATTGTCGGATTATTTTTTTATAATATTGTTAAAAAGTACTAAATCGACCCTCAATTGACTTTCACAGTCTCCCACTCGGTGTGTGGCGATTGTCGGATTATTTTTTTATAATATTGTTAAAAAGTACTAAATCGACCCTCAATTGACTTTCAGAGTCTCCCACTCGGTGTGTGGCGATTCTCGGATTATTTCGTATAATATTGTTATAAAGTGCTAAATCGACCATCAATTGACTTTGAGAGTCTCTCACTGGGTTTGTGGCGATTTTCGGATTATTTCGTATAATATTGTTATAAAGTACTAAATCGACCCTCAATTGACTTTGAGAGTCTCCCACTCGCTGTGTGGCGATTCTTGGATTATTTTTTATAATATTGTTATAAAGTACTAAATCGAACCTCAATTGACTTTGACAGTCTCCCACTCGGTGTGTGGCGATTGTAGGATTATTTTTTATATTATTGTTATAAAGTACTAAATCGACTCTCAATTGACTTTGAAAGTCTCCCACTTGTTGTGTGGCGATTCTCGTATTATTTCGTATTATATTGTTCTTAAGTACTAAATTGACCCTCAATTGACTTTTACAGTGTCCCACTCCTTGTGCGGCGATTCTCGAATTATTTCGTATATTATCGTTATAAAGTACTAAATCGACCCTCAATTGACTTTGAAAGTCACCCACTCGGTGTGTGGCGATTCTCGGATTATTTCGTATAAGATTGTTCTTAAGTACTAAATCGACCCTCAATTGACTTTGACAGTCTCCCACTCGGTGTGTGGCGATTCATGGATTATTTGGTAAAATATTGTTATAAAGTACTAAATTGACCCTCATTTGATTGACTGACAGTCTCCCTATCTGGTGATTCGTGATTATTTCGTATTACTATGAGTAAAGTACCAAATTGACCATTTGACTTGACAGTCTCCTACCAAAAAAGATTTCGGATTATTTCGTATAATATTGTTATAAAGTACTAATCGACCTCAACTGACTTTTTTGCAGAAAGTCTCCCACTCGGTGATTGTTTGATTATTTTTTTATAATATTGTTAAAAGTACTTTAAATTGACCTCAATTGATTCTTGAGCAGTCTCTCACTCTGGTGTGGAAGATTTGTCGGTTTATTTTTTATAATATTGTTAAAAAGTACTAAATCGACCCTCAATTGACTTTGACAGTCTCCCACTCGGTGTGTGGCGATTCTCGGATTATTTCGTATAATATTGTTATAAAGTACTAAATTGACCCTCATTTGACTTTGACAATCTCCCAGAGGATGTGTGGCGATTCTCGGATTATTTTGTATAATATTGTTCTTAAGTACTAAATCGACCCTCAATTGGCTTTGACAGTCTTCCACTCGGTGTGTGGCGATTGTCGGATTATTTTTTTTATTATTGTTATAAAGTACTAAATTGACCCTCAATTGACTTTGAAAGTCTCCCACTCGTTGTGTGGCGATTCTCGTATTATTTCGTATTATATTGTTCTTAAGTACTAAATCGACCCTCAATTGGCTTTGACAGTCTTCCACTCGGTGTGTGGCGATTGTCGGATTATTTTTTGTATTATTGTTATAAAGTACTAAATTGACCCTCAATTGACTTTGAAAGTCTCCCACTCGTTGTGTGGAGATTCTCGGATTATTTTGTGTAATATTATCATAAAGTATAATAAGTATTAAACTGAGCCCCAATTGACTTTGTAAGTCTCCCCCTAGGGTGTGAAGGTTCTCGGATCATGTCGTATAATATTAGCATAAAGTATATAATAAAGTATTAACCTGACCTCAATTACCTTTTTGACAGTCTCCCCATTCGGGTGTGGGTTCTGTGGGTATGTTGCCTGATATGATCGAGCCCACTTCTTATTATAGTGAAATTATGCCATCCAGCGTACAAGAGCGGCGGTTTTATGAGTCTCCACAGGGTGTGTGTAAGGATTTCGGATTATTTTCGCGTATAATATTGTTAGAAGTACTAATTATTCCTCACTGACTTTGAGAGTCTCCCACCTGGTGGAAGTGATTCTCGACTATTTTGTAATATTGTTATAAAGTGCCAACCGACCACTACCTGATTGAGTCTCACTGGGTTTGGTGGCGATTTTCGGATTATCAGAGCATTATTGTTATAAGTATTTCTTCAAATCGACCTCAATTGACTTTTGAGAGTCTCCCCACCTCGGTGTGTATATCTTGATTATTTTTTATAATATTCTTATAAAGTACTAAATCGACCCTCACTTGACTTTGACAGTCTCCCACTCGGTGTGTGGCGATTGTAGGATTATTTTTTATATTATTGTTATAAAGTACTAAATCGACTCTCAATTGACTTTGAAAGTCTCCCACTTGTTGTGTGGCGATTCTCGTATTATTTCGTATTATATTGTTCTTAAGTACTAAATCGACCCTCAATTGACTTTTACAGTGTCCCACTCCGTGTGCGGCGATTCTCGAATTATTTCGTATATTATTGTTATAAAGTACTAAATCGACCCTCAATTGACTTTGAAAGTCTCCCACTCGGTGTGTGGCGATTCTCGGATTATTTCGTATAATATTGTTCTTAAGTACTAAATCGACCCTCAATTGACTTTGACAGTCTCCCACTCGGTGTGTGGCGATTCTCGGATTATTTGGTAAAATATTGTTATAAAGTACTAAATCGACCCTCAATTGCCTTTGAGAGTCTCCCACTCGGTGTGTGGCGATTCTCGGATTATTTGGTAAAATATTGTTATAAAGTACTAAATTGACCCTCATTTGACTTTGACAATCTCCCACAGGGTGTGTGGCGATTCTCGGATTATTTTGTATAATATTGTTCTTAAGTACTAAATCGACCCTCAATTGGCTTTGACAGTCTTCCACTCGGTGTGTGGCAATTGTCGGATTATTTTTTGTATTATTGTTATAAAGTACTAAATTGACCCTCAATTGACTTTGAAAGTCTCCCACTCGTTGTGTGGCGATTCTCGTATTATTTCGTATTATATTGTTCTTAAGTACTAAATCGACCCTCAATTGGCTTTGACAGTCTTCCACTCGTTGTGTGGCGATTGTCGGATTATTTTTTGTATTATTGTTATAAAGTACTAAATTGACCCTCAATTGACTTTGAAAGTCTCCCACTCGTTGTGTGGAGATTCTCGGATTATTTTGTGTAATATTATCATAAAGTATAATAAGTATTAAACTGACCCCCAATTGACTTTGTAAGTCTCCCCCTAGGGTGTGAAGGTTCTCGGATCATGTCGTATAATATTAGCATAAAGTATATAATAAAGTATTAAATCGACCCTCAATTACCTTTGACAGTCTCCCATTCGGGTGTGGAAGTTCTGTGGTATGTTGTCTAATATGATCGAGAGGCCCACTCCCCTTAATATAGTGAAATTATGCCATCCAGCGTACAAGAGCGGCGGTTTTCATGAGTCTCCCACAGGGTGTGTGGCGATTCTCGGATTATTTCGTATAATATTGTTATAAAGTGCTAAATCGACCCTCAATTGACTTTGACAGTCTCCCACTCGGTGTGTGGCGATTCTCGGATTATTTCGTATAATATTGTTATAAAGTGTTAAATCGACCTCAATTGACTTTGACAGTCTGCCACTCGGTGTGTGGCGATTGTCGGATTATTTTTTTATAATATTGTTCTTAAGTACTAAATCGACCCTAAATTGACTTTGACAGTCTCCCACTCGGTGTGTGGCGATTCTCGGATTATTTCGTATAATATTGTTATAAAGTACTAAATCGACCCTCAATTGACTTTGAGAGTCTCCCAGTGGGTGTGTGGCGATTCGCTGATTATTTCGTATAATATTGTTATAAAGTACTAAATCGACCCTCAATTGACTTTGACAGTCTCCCACTCGGTGTGTGGCGATTGTAGGATTATTTTTTATATTATTGTTATAAAGTACTAAATCGACTCTCAATTGACTTTGAAAGTCTCCCACTTGTTGTGTGGCGATTCTCGTATTATTTCGTATTATATTGTTCTTAAGTACTAAATCGACCCTCAATTGACTTTTACAGTGTCCCACTCCTTGTGCGGCGATTCTCGAATTATTTCGTATATTATCGTTATAAAGTACTAAATCGACCCTCAATTGACTTTGAAAGTCTCTCACTCGGTGTGTGGCGATTCTCGGATTATTTCTTGTATTATTGTTATAAAGTACTAAATTGACCCTCAATTGACTTTGAAAGTCTCCCACTCGTTGTGTGGCGATTCTCGTATTATTTCGTATTATATTATATACTAAATCAATCAATAGATCTTTTGAGATTCCACTGATGTGTGACGATTCTCGGATTACTTGGTAAAATATTGTTATAAAGTACTAAATCGACCCTCAATTGACTTTGACAGTCTCCCACTGGGTGTGTGGCGATTCTCGGATTATTTCGTATAATATTGTTATAAAGTACTAAATCGACCCTCAATAGACTTTGAGAGTCTCCCACTCGATGTGTGGCGATTGTCGGATTAATTTTGTATTATTGTTATAAAGTACTAAATTGACCCTCAATTGACTTTGAAAGTCTCCCACTCGTTGTGTGGCGATTCTCGAATTATTTCGTATATTATTGTTCTTAAGTACTAAATCGACCCTCAATTGACATTGACTGTCTCCCACTCGGTGTGTGGCGATTCTCGGATTATTTGGTAAAAATGTTATAAATTACTAAATATCTCATTTGACTGACAGTTCCCCACTGGGTGTGTGGCGATTCTCGGATTATTTCGTAAAATATTGTTATAAAGTACTAAATCGATCCTCAATTGACTTTGACAGTCTCCCACAGGGTGTGTGGCGATTCTCGGATTATTTCGTATATTATTGTTATAAAGTACTAAATCGACCCTCAATTGACTTTGACAGTCTCCCACTCGGTGTGTGGCGATTCTCGGATTATTTCGTATAATATTGTTCTTAATTACTAAATCGACCCTCAATTGACTTTGACTGTCTCCCACTCGGTGTGTGGCGATTCTCGGATTATTTCGTATATTGTTATAGTGCGCCAATCGACCCTCAATTGACTTTGACAGTCTCCCACAGGGTGTGTGGCGATTCTCGGATTATTTCGTATATATTGTTGTAAAGTACTAAATTGACCCTCAATTGACTTTGAGAGTCTCCCACTGGGTGTGTGGCGATTCTCGGATTATTTTGTATGATATTGTTATAAAGTACTAAATTGACCCTCAATTGACTTTGACAATCTCCCACTCGCTGTGTGGCGATTCTCGGATTATTTGGTAAAATATTGTTATAAAGTACTAAATCGACCCTCAATTGACTTTGACAGTCTCCCACTCGCTGTGTGGCGATTGTCGGATTAATTTTAGGCTATTGTTATAAAAACACTAAATCGACTCTCAATTGATTCTTGACAGTATCCCAGTGGGTGTGTATGGATTCTCGGATTATTTCGTATATCATTGTTATACTCAAATCGACCCCCTCACCCCACTTTTGACAGTCTCCCTACTGGGTGTGGCAATTCTCGAATTATTTCTGTATATTATTGTTCTAAGTACCAAATCGACCCTAATTGGCTTGACAGTCTCCTCTAATTGGGCGTGTGGCGATTCTCGGATTATTTCGTATAATATTGTTATAAAGTACCAAATCGACCCTCAATTGACTTTGACAGTGTCCCACTGGGTGTGTGGCGATTCTCGGATTATTTCGTATAATATTGTTATAAAGTAGTAAATCGACCCTCAATTGACTTTGACAGTCTCCCACAGGGTGTGTGGCGATTCTCGGATTATTTTGTATAATATTGTTCTTAAATACTAAATCGACCCTCAATTGACTTTGAGAGTCTCCCACTCGTTGTGTGGCGATTCTCGGTTTACTTCGTATAATATTGTTATAAAGTACTAAACCGACCCTCAATTGACTTTGAAAGTCTCCTAGTCGTTGTGTGGCGATTCTCAAATTATTTCGTATAATATTGTTATAAAAGTAGCAATCGACCCTCAATATACTTTGACAGTCTCCACCTGGTGTGGCGATTTCGGATTATTTCTAAAATATTGTTATAAAGTACTAAATCGACCTCAATTGACTTTTGACAGTCTCCCCACTGGGTGTGTGGCGATTCTCGGATTATTTCGTATAATATTGTTATAAAGTACTAAATCGACCTCAATTGACTTGACAGTCTCCCCACTCGGTGTGTGGCGATTCTCGGATTATTCGGTATAATATTGTTAAAAAGTACTCAAATCGACTCGATTTCCACAGTCTCCACTGGGTGTGTGGCGATTCTCGGATTATTTCGTATAATATTGTTATAAAGTACTAAATTGACCCTCATTTGACTTTGACAGTCTCCCATTGGGTGTGTGGCGATTCTCGGATTATTTCGTATAATATTGTTATAAAGTACTAAATCGACCCTCAATTGACTTTGACAGTCTCCCACTGGTTGTGTGGCGATTCTCGGATTATTTCGTATATTATTGTAATAAAGTACTAAATCGACCCTCAATTGCCTTTGACAGTCTCCCACTCGTTGTGTGGCGATTCTCGGATTATTTCGTATATTATTGTTTTTAAGTACTAAATCGACCCTCAATTGACTTTGACAGTCTCCCACTCAGTGTGTGGCGATTCTCGGATTATTTCGTATAATATTGTTATAAAGTGCTAAATCGACCCTCAATTGACTTTGAAAGTCTCCCACTGGGTGTGTGGCGATTCTCGGATTATTTGGTATAATATTGTTATAAAGTACTAAATCGACCCTCAATTGACTTTGAAGTCTCCCACTCGGTGTGTGGCGATTCTCGGATTATTTCGTATAATATTGTTATAAAGTACTAAATTGACCCTCAATTGACTTTGATCCCTCTGGGTGTGTCGCGATTGTCGGATATTTCGTATAAGATTGTTCAATAAATCGACCTCAATTGAGTTTGACAGTCTCCCACTCTGTGTGTGGCGATTCTCGGATTATTTCGTTTAATATTGTTATAAAGTGCTAAATCGACCCTCAATTGACTTTGAAAGTCTCCCACTCGGTGTGTGGCGATTCTCGGATTATTTCGTATAATATTGTTATAAAGTACTAAATTGACCCTCAATTGACTTTGACAGTCTCCCACTGGGTGTGTGGCGATTCTCGGATTATTTCGTATAATATTGTTATAAAGTACTAAATCGACCCTCAATTGACTTTGACAGTCTCCCACTCGGTGTGTGGCGATTCTCGGATTATTTGGTATAATATTGTTAAAAAGTACTAAATCGACCCTCAATTGACTTCCACAGTCTCCCACTGGGATTGTGGCGATTCTCGGATTATTTCGTATAATATTGTTATAAAGTACTAAATCGACTCTCAATTGACTTTGACAGTCTCCCACTCGGTGTGTGGCGATTCTCAGATTATTTTTTATAATATTGTTATAAAGTACTAAATCGACCCTCAATTGACTTTGAGAGTCTCCCACTCGGTGTGTGGCGATTGTCGGATTAATTTTGTATAATATTGTTATAAAGTACTAAATCGACCCTCAATTGACTTTGAGGGTCTCCCACTCGCTGTGTGGCGATTGTCGGATTAATTTTGTATTATTGTTATAAAGTACTAAATCGACTCTCAATTGACTTTGACAGTCTCCCACTCGGTGTGTGGCGATTCTCGGATTATTTCGTATAATATTGTTATAAAGAACTAAATCGACCCTCAATTGACTTTGAGAGTCTCCCAGTGGGTGTGTGGCGATTCGCTGATTATTTCGTATAATATTGTTATAAACTACTAAATCGACCCGCAATTCACTTTGACAGTCTCCCACTCGGTGTGTGGCGATTGTCGGATTATTTTTTAGTATTATTGTAATAAAGTACTAAATTGACCCTCAATTGACTTTGAAAGTCTCCCACGCGTTGTGTGGCGATTCTCGAATTATTTCGTATATTATTGTTCTTAAGTACTAAATCGACCCTCAATTGACTTTGACAGTCTCCCACTCGCTGTGTGGCGATTCTCGGATTATTTGGTAAAATATTGTTATAAATTACTAAATTGACCCTCATTTGACTGACAGTCTCCCACTGGGTGTGTGGCGATTCTCGGATTATTTCGTTTAATATTGTTATAAAGTAATAAATTGACCCTCATTTGACTTTGACAGTCTCCCACTGGGTGTGTGGCGATTCTCGGATTATTTCGTATAATATTGTTATAAAGTACTAAATCGACCCTCAAATGACTTTGACAGTCTCCCACTGGGTGTGTGGCAATTCTCGGATTATTTCGTATATTATTGTTATAAAGTACTAAATCGACCCTCAATTGCCTTTGACAGTCTCCCACTCGGTGTGTGGCGATTCTCGGATTATTTTTTATAATATTGTTATAAAGAACTAAATCGACTCTCAATTGACTTTCACAGTCTACCACTCGGTGTGTGGCGATTGTCGGATTATTTTTTTATAATAGTGTTATAAAGTACTAAATCGACCCTCAATTGACTTTGAGAGTCTCCCACTCGGTGTGTGGCGATTGTCGGATTAATTTTGTATAATATTGTTATAAAGTACTAAATCGACCCTCAATTGACTTTGAGGGTCTCCCACTCGGTGTGTGGCGATTGTCGGATTAATTTTGTATTATTGTTATAAAGTACTAAATCAACTCTCAATTGACTTTGACAGTCTCCCACTCGGTGTGTGGCGATTCTCGGATTATTTCGTATAATATTGTTATAAAGAACTAAATCGACCCTCAATTGACTTTGACAGTGTCCCAGTGGGTGTGTGGCGATTCGCTGATTATTTCGTATAATATTGTTATAAATTACTAAATTAACCCTCATTTGAGTGACAGTCTCCCACTGGGTGTGTGGCGATTCTCGGATTATTTCGTATAATATTATTATAAAGTACTAAATCGACCCTCAATTGACTTTCAGGGTCTCCCACTCGGTGTGTGGCGATTGTCGGATTAATTTTGTATTATTGTTATAAAGTACTAAATCGACTCTCAATTGACTTT
>NW_024740434.1:0-10921 GCF_018991925.1 Homarus americanus | reverse complement strand
ACATTACATCTAAAATAAGTATGTCTAAAGCAAAATCTCTGATGTTTATATTCAAAATGATCATCAAATTGTAAGAATTCCAGCAATGTAAATTATATTCTGGCCGGATAATTTGTATGAATTTTATGAGCTAAATAAAAAAATTACACTTCACCCGTGTAAAGGGGTACACCCACCGCGGAATGTGAGCATCCTGGGTTCTGGCAGGGCACCACGTAAACATGGAAACGCGGAATGTGGGACCGCGTAAAGTGAGGGTTGACTGTGTGTGTGTGTATGTATATATGCATGTATGTATGTACAGTATGTATATATATATATATATATATATATATATATATATATATATATATATATATATATATATATATATATATATATATATATATATATATATATATATATATATATATATATATATATGAACATAAGAACATAAGAAAGTGGGATACTGCAGGAGGCCGACTGGCCCATACAGGGCAGATCCCTTTCACACCCATCCCAGCACTTCCATGTGCCTATCCAACTTCGTCTTGAAGCTCCCTAGAGTCCCCGATCCTACTATAGCACTCGGTAGCCTATTCCACATATCCACAACTCTATTACCAAACCAGTGCTTGCCTATATCCTTTATGAATCGGAATTTATCTAATTTAAAGCCATTTGTTCTAGTTATTTCGTTATTACTGAGCTTCAAGAACATCTTCCATTTTACCCTTGTTAATCCCATACCCACTTGTACACCTCTATCATATCTCCCCTAACTCTACGCCTCTCTAATGAATGTAAGCCCTAAGCTTTTTCAGTCTTTCTTCATATGGAAGGTTTCTAATATTATGGATCATTTTGTCATTCTTCTTTGTACTCTCTCCAAAGAATCTATGTCCATTCTATAATAAGGACACCAGAACTGAACCGCATAATCCATGTGTGGCCTCACTAATGCTAGGTAAAGTTTCAAGATAACGCCAGCAGTTCTGTTACTCACAGACCTAGATATGAACCCAAGAATCCTGTTTGCCTTGTTGCGAACGCTAATACATTGTTTTCTAGGTTTCAAGTCGTTGCTAACAAATACACCTAGATCTTTTCACAAACTGGGTTTTCTATTTCCGTTGTTATATATATATATATATATATATATATATATATATATATATATATATATATATATATATATATATATCTGCTGCTATATATATATATATATACCTCACAGTGACCCCTCGTTTAACGAACGCCTCGGTTAACGAAATTTCGGTTAACGAACTGCCTTCCATAAGGATCTTCAATTCGGTTAACGAACAAAAATTCGGTTAACGAATTTTTTACGAACCGACCTCAACATGTTTTCACTTGCACTGGCCGGGCAACCAGCTTTAGTATCAGTCCGCCAATACATTAATCGGTTCTAGGGCTTAAATTCCTAACTATTTTAGTAAATATCAAGAAGTTTATACTATTCAATAATTTTATAAGTTTAATATTCAATTTTTTAGTCATTTTAACAATTATTGAACATAATTGAAGGTAAAGTGACAAGTTTAAAGCGCAGCATCCAGCCTCTTAACACAGCAAACAGGCGTTAGTCTCTCTCTGTTTTCACTGGAGGTAACATCTTGTTTGAGACTCTCTTCAACTAAACGCTTTTTTTCTGTGTTTCCAAGCAAATTATTGGTCATTTTGAAATATATTTTACATATTGACAATATATAATGCAGTGCAGTGTTGATTTAAAAGAAAATAATCTTGAAGTACACCAAGAGGGCAAATTTTTATAGGTGAAATGGTGCCATGGGGTGACTTCTCTTCCACCCCAATGCCTTCTCTTCTTCCTTCTCCTCCACCCCCATTGTAATTCCCATCATCATCATCATCATCCAGGAGCCTTCTACATACACACCTCAAAGTAAGTGAACTTTTCTACCATTTTTGTTGAATTTAGGAAATTTTCGGTGAGCTGGAACCAATTACCCAAAAACCCATTGAAACAATGGTTTCGGTTAACGAACTTTTCGGTTAACGAACGACCTTCTGGAACGGATTGAGTTCATTAACCGAGGGGTCACTGTATATATATATATATATATATATATATATATATATATATATATATATATATATATATATATATATATATATATATATATATATATATATATATATATATATAATTTCATGTAAATCCACAATGAAAACGTGGATAAGATAAATCTTGATAAAATCACACGGGAAAATGGAAACAACGGAGTACCTTAGCTTTCGTCTTTATTCAAGACATCTTCAGAGGCAACTGGATTACATGGACAGAGAGAGGCTTAAATATACAGGGTGACCTAAAAACATGAGGTCAGGTCATAATGATGACATCCACTAAACCCCACACCAACACACACGTAGAGGAGCTTAAGAGAAGGGTGGTGACGTGACTAGACAGGTCAGGTCAGAAAAAAAGGGACCCACAAAATAACTATCATACATCTAGATCAAAGGTTTTCAAAGCATTTTTAACCTTGGGCCACTGACAAATAAATATATATATATATATATATATATATATATATATATATATATATATATATATATATATATATATATATATATATATAATATATATATATATATATATATATATATATATATATATATATATATATATATATATATATATCTATATATATATATATATATATATATATATATACAGTATTACCCCGCTTAACGCGCTTTCACTTAACGCGTTTTCGCATATACGCGGTGCCTTGCCAAAGCTGAACTTTCACTTAACGCGGCATTTTTCATCATATACGCGGTGAGTGTCCGGCTCGAGAGCTATTTTTAGATTCGCACCACCCCCCACCCGCCACCCTGCCTGACTGCCTGTTTTAGCTCATAAAATTCATACAAATTACCCAGCCAGAATATAATTTACATTGCTGGAATTCTTATAATTTGGTGATCATTTTGAATATAAACAACATATATTTTGCATTAAACATACAATTTTTAGATAAAAATTGTTCTCTAGGTAATTATGTTATCTTTTGTCCAAAATATATGACATTTATATTCAAAATATTCCTGGTCTTACAAGGAATCCAGCAATGTCAATTATATTATCCTAACTTTAGTTTGAGGTATTATTTATTAAAATTTAGTGGTTATCCCACACATCTCCTTGGGACGGTTGGTGGGGGGTGGGGGGTGGGGGGGAGGGAGGGACCGACCGACCGACCGACCATCTGTTACCCGGTGAAGAATTATTTTTTTTTTTAACTGAAGATATTTGTTTTAGCTCATAAAATTCATACAAATTACCGGTCAGAATATAATTTACATTGCTGGAATTCTTATAATTTGGTGATCATTTTGAATATAAACAACATATATTTTGCATTAAACATACAATTTTTAGATAAAAATTGTTCTCTAGGTAATTATGTTATCTTTTGTCCAAAATATATGACATTTATATTCAAAATATTCCTGGTCTTACAAGGAATCCAGCAATGTCAATTATATTATCCTAACTTTAGTTTGAGGAATTATTTATTACTATACTTGGTTTTCCCCCAAAAATTTCTCAGAGGGAAGAGCCAGTGAGTGTAGTGTGAGAAGAGGGGGAGGGAGTTGAGTCCATTATTTGAATGGACATTAACTTGGCGACTGTATTTCTCTATTTCTCTTAAGTATTAATTGTGTGCATGTACCATCATAAAATTAAGATGTTATTTTTACTACAACATAGTTATTTGTCGTCAAAAAGTGGAGTTTGGGGGTCGGGCTGGGTTCTATTGGAATTAATCCCATATGTTCTGTTATTCACTTAACGCGTTTTCACTTAACGCGGGACCCTCTGGGTTCAATTGACCGCATTAAGTGGGGTACAACTGTATATATATAATATATATATATATATATATATTATATATATATATATTATATATATATATATATTATATATATATATATTATATATTATATATATATATATATATATATATATATATATATATATATATATATATATATATATATATATATATATATATATATATAGATATATTAATATACAGTTCAAGTCAAGATATTGAGCATTAAATTATTATAAAATTATCAACCATGTCATGTGCTTCTGTCATCTACGTTCCTAATATTATTATTATTTATATAAATCTCATGACAGTCATTTACATTGGTCCCTTGGTTAACGAACACAATTCGTTACAAAAGGTCGTTCATTAACCGAATCCATTGTTTCGATGGGATTTTGGGTAATTGGTTCCAGCTCACCGAAAATTACATACAAAGTAAAAATAAATGCAGTAAAGTATACTTACTTTGAGGTGAGTATGTAGAAGGCTCCTGGTTGTTGATGATGATGATGGGAATGAGAAGTGGGGGTGGAGGAAAAGGGAGAAGAGAAGGAAGTGGGGGTGGAAGAGAAGTTACCCCATGCTTCATGCCGTCATTTCACCCAGCAAATTTTAAGTTCAATTGGTGTAATTCAAGATTATATTCTTTATATCAACACTGCACTGCACTATATATTGTCAATATGTAAATTAAATTTCAGAATGACCAATAATTGTACTGTAAAAACGTAAAGATTGTTTATGTTCAAGAGACCCACAAGCAAGATGTTACTTCTACTGACCAGAGATACAAACTGTCGCCTGTTTGGCGAGTTGAGTGGCTGCTTGGTGCACCGATAAATAGTTTTCTGTACTTCAATTATGTTAAATAAATGTTAAAATTACTAAAATCTTTAATATAAAACTTGGAAAAATATTGAATAGTACAACCTTCTTTGATATTTACTCAAATGTTAACGAATTTAAGTCCTAGAACCGATTACTGTATTGGCGGACTAATATTCCAGCTGGTGAGCAAGCGAAAACATGTCGAGAGGAATTCGTTAACCGAATTGAATATTCTTATGGATGGTAATTCGTTAACCGAGGGACCACTGTATTTTGTGTTCTCCAATTACAGTTGATAAAGCTTCCAGTATTATGGTGCTGCCTAACACATGATGGAGAGATGAGTTGAGTTTTGGGATGTAATATTTAGGATAATATGAATAAAAACCTTATGTATTTGTCACTAAGTGTTTACAGTGTATTAATATGACTTTTATACATGTTATATTATTCAGTACACCACAAGTGTTTACAGTGCATTAATATGACTCTTATACATATAGGTTATATTATTCAGTACACCACAAGTGTTTACAGTGCATTAATATGGCTCTTTTATACATATGTTATATTATTCAGTACACCACAAGTGTTTACAGTGCATTAATATGACTCTTTTATACATATAGGTTATATTATTCAGTACACCACAAGTGTTTACAGTGCATTAATATGACTCTTTTATACATATAGGTTATATTATTCAGTACACCACAAGTGTTTACAGTGCATTAATATGACTCTTTTATACATATAGGTTATATTATTCAGTACACCACAAGTGTTTACAGTGCATTAATATGGCTCTTTTATACATATAGGTTATATTATTCAGTACACAAGTGTTTACAGTGCATTAATATGGCTCTTTTATACATATGTTATATTATTCAGTACACCACAAGTGTTTACAGTGCATTAATATGGCTCTTTTATACATATGTTATATTATTCAGTACACCACAAGTGTTTACAGTGCATTAATATGACTCTTATACATATAGGTTATATTATTCAGTACACCACAAGTGTTTACAGTGCATTAATATGGCTCTTTTATACATATGTTATATTATTCAGTACACCACAAGTGTTTACAGTGCATTAATATGACTCTTTTATACATATAGGTTATATTATTCAGTACACCACAAGTGTTTACAGTGCATTAATATGACTCTTTTATACATATAGGTTATATTATTCAGTACACCACAAGTGTTTACAGTGCATTAATATGACTTTATACAGTGTTTCATATCATTTTCATTATTTACTTTATTAACTACACAGCTGTGGCCTAACTGTACTGTTTTCTCTCTTTTACTTTCACTAGGTCAGGTTTCATAATGTTCCTCACTTGGTGAAAATGTCCCTCATGTGCAGTCATCCTCCACACACACAAATATTGTCTCTGTTATTTATTATACCACAAAACCTATGGAAAATCTTTTTTTTTAAATCTAGTACGTTTTTGCTAATGTAACACTATTAATTTTATTTGGCAGAGAGATATACTTTCGATTCTGAAACAACGACAACAAAAGCATACTATTATTTCGATTTCATGCTAAAACAGGTTTTAGTTAATTTCTTATACAGTTAGTGCTATTATTAATTTCTTATGTAGTTACAGTGCTATTATTAATTCATTGTGTAGTTAAGGTGCTATTATTAATTCATTGTGTGTACTTACAGTGCTAATTAATTCATTGTGTAGTTACAGTGCTATTATTAATTCATTGTGTAGTTAGGGGTGATATTATTAATTCATTGTGTAGGTTACAGTGCTATTATTAATTCATTATGAGTTACAGTGCTGCTATTATTAATTCATTGTGTAGTTATTAAAAATATTATTAATTCATTGTGTAAAGTTACAGTGCTATTATTAATTCATTGTGTAGTTACAGTGCTATTATTAATTCATTGTGTAGTTACAGTGCTATTATTAATTCATTGTGTAGTTAGTGATATTATTAATTCATTGTGTAGTTACAGTGCTATTATTAATTCATTGCATAGTTACAGTGCTATTATTAATTCATTGTGTAGTTACAGTGCTATTATTAATTCATTGTGTAGTTACAGTGCTATTATTAATTCATTGTGTAGTTACAGTGCTATAATTAATTCATTGTGTAGTTACAGTGCTATTATTAATTCATTGTGTAGTTAGTGATATTATTAATTCATTGTGTAGTTACAGTGCTATTATTAATTCATTGCATAGTTACAGTGCTATTATTAATTCATTGTGTAGTTACAGTGCTATTATTAATTCATTGTGTAGTTACAGTGCTATTATTAATTCATTGTGTAGTTACAGTGCTATTATTAATTCATTGTGTAGTTAGTGCTATTATTAATTCATTGTGTAGTTACAGACAAAGAGTTAGTGCTATTTTTTTTATATTTTTCAAATAAATTAATTATGCTATTTTTAAATGATTCTGTAAGGAAGATAAATCAGTTGTTATAAAATATTTTATCACACCTCCTACACTCACACACCAAGTTAATACATACATTACATGTATTAGCTTAATCATAGAGATGCTACATATCCATATCTAAACAGTATCTGCAGCCAACAATGAGCCTAATGCAACCAGATAATATAATGCAGAGGAGTTTTCACTGAAAGAGCTGTACAACATTCTGATACACATAAACCAGAGGCTATTGTGTGTCGTGTCATGATTTTGTCCGAAGATTAAATATAACTTGTGAAATATTATGAGCCCCCCCACACACACACAAGGCAGAGCGCACCAAAAGTTTAGTCTTTGGTATATGTTTTCACGACAAAGTTTTGTCTTTCATTGTACATTTGATGTATGAAAAATTTTTGTGACACTTTGTTCATCAATTATTGTCAGACCTTGTACATTACATTTCCTTATGGCATGCATGTTCAGATTAATATACTAAAGAGATATATATGTGGTTACTTTGAGTTCTACAATATGTAAGAGCAGCTAAAGTATTTAATATGCTACAGGATATTAATAAAACTTTATTCCAGACTCAGCAGTACAGAGTACAAACATGTACAGTACTGTACTGTGCTCCATAGTAAAAGACAAGGTATAAAATAGCACCTTTTTAATACACTAGAGCACCTTCGTTAGTGCTTAATTATATATTCGTTTATCTTAATTATGAATACATTATAGAGTAATTTATTCGAGCGAGTCCTGATTCTGGACCTGTGTATGATGCTGGATGGTGTGAGATTTGTTTAGTTCAGTATGAGGTTTTCCAGATGGTCTTATTATTGCTGCAGAAAGGAAGAAATCATCCTTTCCAAGATACAAAACATACAGTTGCTTCACATATATAGAACACTGATTAGCAGGTTACTACATGCAAGTCAATTTACTCAATAAATGCACATTACCCTCAGGGATAATTAGAAATGCCTCAATTTACGTAAGTGGTTATGGGTTTGAGTTCTTCAAAAGCCAAATAATATTAACTACGTACTGTACTAGCAAAGAGCAGGGACGGCATTACTCGGATCATCAGAGCCGTTTTGTTCGGAGTCCGTACTTCACAAGTCCAAGGACATAATTTATTGTCCTTCCCACTCCACACACATACTCAGATATTGGTTACAACGAATTAGTTTTAATGTTGGTTGGAATCAGTCTCTTTTTGGCCTTTTCAAGACAAAGGCTCAAAATATAACAAAACAAGATAAAGTTTGTGGAGTCTTGTATCATTAAAGGAAGGAATAACATCAGTAAAGGTAAGGTAGAAGAATTTAGGGGAATATGGAGAATCAGGTAAAACAGCACATATGTGATGGTGTTTATAGCAAAAGGTTTTAGCTTCCAAACAGAAACAAACTTTGAGGTGTTATTTCTTCAATAAGAGCATTAAGCCAGGTATCCTTTAGCCAATGATATTAGATTGTTTGACAAAGTTGAAAGACACAGGATTAATCAGTCATTTCTGATGAGGATGCTACAAATACAAGTGTATATTCTTAACTAAACATTTCACCCACACATAGAACATAATGAGCAAAAGGTATACAGTAGGCTCTCATATTTGGACACCATTTACACTGTAAAAACCTCGCAAAATTCAAATGGTCCAAATTTAAATACAACTTCCCATGGAGAAAATTAATTTGCGACTGGTACTTTTGATGTTTGGCTAAATGTTGCTTTATTTACCCTACTTTTTGGGCGAATTACTACACCTGTAATAAAGCAACATCCTAATAAACCAACAAAAATAACACAGATAAAGTTAAATAAAAACTAAAAACATCACAGAAAAAGTTTTTATGTTCTACAGCTTCAGCTAGAGTTGAACCCGATGACTTGGCAACTTTGTCATCCAAGTAAAAACACACACAACAACATTGGCTGTCCTTATGTTTTCAACTTAACCACCACTGGTGGGTAGCATTTTTATTTTAAATTCAGAAACACTAATTAAAACATATAAAGAGTAAATAACTGTTGCTTTCATATTCTTATGTAGAGTAATGACGATATGTTTTTACATGTGCTCACTTACATACGCGATCTCACATTTTTCTTTACCATTAATGGTTAGCTACTTCCAATGTTCCATTTATTAACATTAAATAGCATTACTTAAAACAACCAATTAATTTTACTACAGCTACAACCAGGGTCTTATTCTCTTCAGTTTTATATGTAGAACCAGTCAGTCACTGGTTTTGTAAACAATAACAAAAACAATGCCGTCTCGTCTCCTCGTGCGTTTTAATATTCTACGTATTATTAACGAATTGTATTGTTCATTTTGCATACAAACATTAATTCAATCAAAAAAGACATTCAGTAATAAACAAGAATGAATCTTTTGTACACAAGAAAAATGACAGTTTACACGATTGTGCATGTCTGAACGTTGGCAGGCCGCTCAAACCCGTCGAAATTTGAAAATGTGTAGTGTTTTTTTTTTTTGTCAAAATAAAAAACGTCAAAATAAAAACTCGCACAATTTGAGAACCTACTGTATTTGTAACATGCTATACATCTCCTTAAAATTGTACAAAATAATTTAATGAAGTATAATTTTGCAATCATTGATAAAATTGAAAAGTGGAAGTACAAACAAGATTATTATAACAAGAGATACTGTAGCTCCATGTGCCTGTACCTTGCTCCAAGGCTCAGCACAAAACATATATTGCCATTCTTTTGTTTAGTTTCACAGAGTTTTAGCAGAAGTGTTGCTGCAGGGATACATACCTATAGAGAGTTAGGGGCATTACCAAATGAAGCTTCACAAACTATACATTTGATTAATAATATGGCTACACTGATACATTCAATAAATAGCTCTACCACTTTAAAGGTAGCAAGTGTGTCATCAGTGCAGAAAATAATCACAGAGAAAATTAAATTTAATTTCAGTCTTGGATCAATCCCTGGAAAATAGGGACATATAGTTTTATTCCAGGTGTTGCTGGATGGAAATTAAACATAGCTAGTTGGAGATCACTACAGCTTGATGTTACATAATAATTATAACTATACGTAATACCTACTGACCAATAGGTTAAACCAGGATTCTTTAGAAAATCTATTTAGCAGTATCAGAGATGCTGGATGTCACGTGCCTGTAACTCTTAGGAACACGCATGTTGTGTAGTATCTGTTTACGCCTCCACTCCACACAAGCTATTATTAACTTGTTATTTTTACTATTATCTTATTGTTGTTTTTTAGTTACTTAGGTTAATTGTACATCTTTGTATGTCATTAATATGCATAATTTGTGTTACTCTGTTAAGTCAAACCAAGAGTAGTATTAATTAGTTATAGACTATTTGGCAACTGTCCTGGGTCACGTGAGCTAAGACGCTACTCACTCATTCTGTGTGGCCAGACTCACTCTCTTTCTCTCTCTAGTAAACCGTGGTATAGGCAGGACGTGTCCACACCGACTCTAGCCTGACACTTGCCCAGTACAGACATGCCTTGTTCAGTCATCTACAATACCCTAGTGGTATCTGGTAATTAGTGGTACGTTAAGTTTGGCTTAGGAAGGGATCCTGGTGTTAAGGAATCTCCTATTTGGTAGGAAATAACCAGTTGGTTGTGATTGCTGTGTATATATTGTAATGTCTGTGTTTAATATAGTTAATGTAAAGTAGTATTCATTTGATCCAACTCCTTAACGGTATATTTTCACCCTTCCGGCATCGCTCTTATTTTAATATTCAA
>NW_024740433.1:0-36019 GCF_018991925.1 Homarus americanus | reverse complement strand
AATAAAATAAAATAAAAATTTTTTTTACATGAAATAGGCATGCTGCAAACAAGAAATGAAGCCCAAACACACTCCATGTATGTCACTTTGCAGTGGGTGTAAAAGTACTCCACGCAGAATTTATTTATTTATTTATTATGTTTCGATTTAGTCCTGTTTCTACGCCAATAGAGAATGCAGATTATTATAATTTTATTTTTTTTATTTCTCTCTCAATATATCACTGTCGGTAACTGTCTCTTTAACATGTAACTGTGGCTCCGATGGAGCCGATTAAGTTGTAGTAGTGGGATGGCGTGTTTGTTGTGCACAAGTAACCTCTTACTTGGAAGAGGTGTACTTGGTGACAGCCTTGGTGCCCTCAGACACGGCATGCTTGGCCAGTTCACCGGGCAGCAAGAGTCGGACAGCTGTCTGGATTTCCTGACTTGTAATGGTGGAGCGTTTGTTGTAGTGCGCCAGGCGGGAAGCCTCGGCAGCGATGCGCTCGAAGATGTCGTTCACGAAAGAGTTCATGATGGACATAGCTTTGGAGGAGACTCCTGTGTCGGGGTGCACTTGCTTCAGTACCTTGTAGATGTAGATGCTGTAGCTTTCCTTCCTCCTGCGCTTCTTCTTCTTGTCACCCTTGGCAATGGCCTTCTGGGCCTTTCCAGCCTTCTTGGCAGCCTTTCCGGAAGTTTTGGGAGGCATGGCGGCACAGTTACTCGTGGCGCGGAGCGAGAGAATTGAAAACTGGCCCGACTAACTTTTCCTTATATACCGAGCGGGCCGCTCAGGATCAGACTGGCTGCAGCTACGGCTCTCTTACATTGGTGGGGTCCGCGAGACGGCCACCTGGCCTGATCCTGAGCTTGGTATAAAAGACCAAGGTGGCGGGCGGAAATGTAACTCCTATCACGAAAAGCAGCAGCAGCAACATGTCAGGACGCGGCAAGGGAGGCAAAGTGAAGGGCAAGTCAAAGTCCCGTTCTAGCAGGGCCGGACTCCAGTTCCCCGTGGGTAGAATCCACCGTCTCTTGCGTAAGGGCAACTATGCTGAGCGCGTTGGTGCAGGTGCCCCTGTGTACCTTGCAGCCGTCATGGAGTACCTGGCAGCAGAAGTGCTCGAGCTGGCCGGTAACGCCGCCCGCGACAACAAGAAGACCCGCATTATCCCGCGTCATCTTCAGCTCGCCATTCGCAATGACGAGGAGCTGAACAAGCTCCTGTCTGGAGTCACCATTGCCCAAGGGGGTGTCCTTCCTAACATCCAAGCTGTGCTCCTCCCCAAGAAGACAGAGAAGAAATAAGAACCCAAGGTTCGTTCACACAAGACAACCTAACCAAACAGGCTCCTTTCGGAGCCACAGGATATCACTTAAAGAGAGAAATATACGACATCAACGTTTTGCAGGATAACACTCTATTTTACGTGTAATTAGCATAGTATTGTGGAAATAGAGTGAAATTGATTTAGAATGGTGTAGATGTGAAGGGCGGTTGTGGGGGCCTGGGGTGGGGGACTTAAACGGGACTTAGAAGGGCGCAAGAAGCAGCAGCAGCAGCAGCAGCAGCCAGGGAGGCGACCTTATTTTCAGTCAGGTTCATACACAAAGAAATACATCAGATTCATTGACAGTACAGTACACATTTACCAGTGTGGGCTAGCCAATTTGGGATAAAGAGCAAGAATGTAATGTCCTCAATGAAGTAATGACATAGTTCAAGATACAATAAGTGAGGTGGCCTGAAGTCTTTGACAGTGTCCCATTCAATAATATAGTAGTGCTTTAAAGGTGTATCACCAAGTTTATATGCTGAGTGTTCCGGTATGGGTACAGCGTTACTAACTAGCCAGATGTGTCTGTATCCTAACCTAATTCTGGCCACGACTACATCACACAGGCAGGCAGGAGCAAGTTGTTTGGACACTCTTCCTAGCCCCCTTGGTCCCTGTTCACCTACCTACTGTAGCAGTAAGTAGGTACCTGTTGTAAATCGAAAGGTTGCCAATTCGTATTCAGGGAAAGTTGTTGGAGCTTCTAAACTTGAACTGACACAATCCGAGGAGTGGTGACCTGAGGATCACAGACACTATCTCTCCCACTACAAATCCCTTCCTAACCTCCTGCTCCTTCCTAACCTCCTGCTCCTTCCTATGTCCTCCCAAAATTGAACCATGCTATCGCAAAGGTAATAATACAGGTAGAGACAACAACATATTTTCCTATTGTCTTATTATATATTAATAACAGAAACGCTGCCGCCATCCCGGAGGCTTTACATTGTCTCACTGTTCATTCCCTCCACAATTCTTCCTCTTACTTCTTCTTCTTCTTCTTCTTCTTCTTCTTCTTCTTCTTCTTCTTCTTCTTCTTCTTCTTCTTCTTCTTCTTCTTCTTCTTCGTCTTCTTCTTCTTCTTCTTCTTCTTCTTCTTCTTCTTCTTCTTCCATCAATACTTTATTAACGGTGTATGTAAGTTTCACCATGTTTTGCACTACAGCGGTAGAGCAAAGTATATTTTGTTAGCAATAAACCAAAAGCATATTTTATGGCCTAATCATCACTACATAGAACACCACCCATAAAGCATGATACTAGTAGACCACAAAAACTGCTATAAACCCCCAAAACATATTTTATTGCCTAATCATCACTACATAGAACACCACTCATAAAGCATGATACTATTAGACCACAAACTGCTATAAACCCCAATAATATACTATACTAGTGACTCTAATTGTGTTACCCAATATTATACGAAATAATACTATAAAACATAATAATAAACACACTAATAGTGTATATTAGTTGAATGCACAATCTGATGAGAAGTCAAAAAAAAAAAAAAAAAAAATAGCAACAACCTAGAAAGAGTGTAGAGTATTTTTGTGCAAACTATTATACTAGTAGATGGTCTAAGATAACTGTATGTGAAGGAAAAGGTGTGCTCTCCACTCAAACTTTCTTTTTATGAAATCTCCTACTCCCCAGCTGAGCGGTACGCCCAATGGGAAACAAAACGTGGCACATAACACGCCGCCCGCCAGCTCTGGCTCGGTGAATAGGAATCAGTAATCGGGCGGAGGATAAACAACACCGCCGCCAATGTGCTCCTCCCATCTCTGAGGAAATCTGGCGGGCAACTTAGTATTATATTAGCATGTAATAATAATAACAATAATAATAATAATAATAATAATACTACTACTACTACTACTACTAATAATAATAATAATAATAATATTAATAATAATAATATTAATAATAATAACATGCAATTTCATTTTATAACACATACTAACAAAATAGTGTATAGCCTACTATACTTAACTATAATAGGTTAGGTTGCGTAGGAGGATCTAAAAAGTACAGTAGTATACACACACACACACACACACACACACACACACACACACACACATACATATAGACAACAAACTAAATTAGAAACCACACGTCAGTGAAGTTATCAAATCCTCCAGTTTCCGTCTCCACCTCCTACGCCGACTCAAGTCCCTCGGTGGTCCTGCACACGAGCTCCTCAGTGTTTACACAACATTCATACTTCCCAAGCTCACCTATGCCTCCTCCACCTGGTCTTCCTCCCTAAATGCCACACAACGTAAACTCCTCGAAAAAGTGCAAAAGAGGCCATGCAAGATTATTCTCTACCCTTCCTACTCCACATATCAAGAAGCGCTCAACACACTGACCCTTTAGACTCTCACTGACCATCACCACGACCTCATCTGCAAATTTGGTAAGAAGCTTCTACACCATCCCCGACACCGGCTCCTACTACCACCTGAGATCCCTAGTCCGAGAATTGCTCTTCGACACCACAACCGCATCCAGCCCAGCCCATACGTGCACGAACTGATCGCTATAAGAACAGCCCAGTCCCAACCATTGTAAAAATTATCGATAACTTGTAATAAATCAGTGTACTCACTCCCAGTAAACACTACTCCTTGCACTGTCACTATGTTGAAATGAACTGTAGTTTGAGCTTTTCCCCAGCTAGTTATTATATGTCTTATTTGTGTCACTCATGTTACTTGTATATTATTTGTAATTCGTAACCCATTCCCCAAATATGTAACTGTATATTTTCAGTCTTCTGGCTGCCAAGCTCTTTCAATAAACCGTTAATTATTATTATTATTATTATTATTTATATGTTGGCCCATACCAACTCACTCCCCTGAACCCTCCTCCCCAGCGGACTATCAACAAGTTCTTGCCATAAGGTACTATCTCATTTGGCCAAGGAATGGAACCAGTGATGAATAGTGGTGAACAGTGCTTAACTCAGTGAAAAACAACTCGGCAGTTGAGTCTTACCCAAGCTAGCTAACCACCTTCACACAGTGAGGTCCCAGGTACCCAGTTATACTTCCCCTGAGACTCCACGATAGAGAGGCCTGGGACCACACCTCACCCACTTGAATGAGTGAGTCATGTCGACCACGTGGTGTCCCCAAGATGCTACGACAACACGTAGTGAATGTTTTGCTACAGCATCATCATGTGAATTTCCTCATAACACCATCTGTGAGGTAACTGCTACATCATCAGGCCCTCATAACGCCATCTGTGAGGGAGTTACTACACTACGTGTCTGGTGTTCAACATCTCACCTTACATGATCTACGCGTGCAAACATTAATCTGTATGTTCACTGTGTGCTCCTTCACCTTTCTCTAATGAGGGCTTTTGTTAAACCACCAATTTATGATGTACTAAGTCATTTGTGTCCAATGTATACTTTCGAAAAGCCCTTGTTTGGGGAAGGTAGGAGAGAGTAGTCGTCATTATTGTCCAAGCCACATTATTTATTTCTATATATAAGTAATGCAGGCTGGTTTTTAAATACCTCAATCCACTAACGGTGCTGTTTGTATATTAAGAAATACCGAAGCCATACAGTACAACACCAGCGAATATGAAGTATCACTGTAACCGGCAACTGTTACTCACTCATACCTACATACATATAGAGAGTCTTTACAGAATGATAGCAGACACGAGGAAGACGAACAACAAGAGGAGAAGAGTTAGAAGAAAATCAACTTCAAGCTAAGAAGAAGAATACCAAGACATTTCCTCCAAACAAGAAAACAACACACACAATCAAGCCGACCAAACACTGAGAAACCATGGCGGAACCCAACATGCACCGGACGCTTGACCTGACTCTATCCTGCCGCATCCAGGCGAGTTGCTGCTTAAAGTCCCTCACGCAAGCGCTGTTTAGCCACTGCACCTATTCTATCCTCCTAAAATTCACTTCAATCCCCCCCTGCCACTAGCATGTTATGTATGTATGTATGTATGTATGTATGTATGTATGTATGTATGTATGAATGAATGATAACTGCAACTTTGTGTATTAAAACTCATTACTCTTACCGAAGTAATATAGTGCGTGGTTATGTTATGTCATGTTAGGATAGATTATAAACTACATTGGGTTACATTTCGTGAGGTTCGGTGACGCTACAGGAAGTTAGGTGAGGTACCTGGAGGTTAGGTGAATGTTGACTGACTGACTGACTGACAATTATTAGGAAGTGGTTCCAACACGTTCACACACAACCTATACTCATACCACAAGTCCAGAATTAGAGAGGATCATGTGATTGGATATATTTTCAACGATTTACTCAGTGTCTAACCAACTCTTTAGCGATTTAAATGTGGACCTAAAATTAGGTCCGTATATTTGTTTGTCGTGGTGGTGGTGGTGGTGTGCGCCCGTCCATCAGGTTGATTAACCACCAAAACCATAAAGGGTGCGGCCCTGCCGTTTCAGGGCATACACCACATCCATGGCGGTGACGGTCTTCCTTTTTGCGTGCTCGGTGTAGGTGACGGCGTCACGGATGACGTTCTCCAGAAACACCTTGAGGACGCCGCGGGTCTCCTCGTAGATGAGGCCGGATATACGTTTAACACCTCCACGCCGAGCTAGACGACGAATGGCGGGCTTGGTGATACCCTGGATGTTGTCACGAAGCACCTTACGATGACGCTTGGCGCCACCCTTTCCAAGTCCCTTGCCTCCTTTGCCTCGTCCAGTCATGTTGTTGTGGTTGCTACTACAGGTGGTCCTGGTGTGGCTTCGCCCACGGTTTGGTGGGAGTAGGTGGCGTGCTGTGGACGCAGCGGTAGTATCGTTCATCCAAGGCCGTCCCTCCCTCTTGGAGGTGGGGCGTAGCTTGCGGATGACGCATGCGGCACTCGTGGCCAATGAGGTGGCCACTGAGGTGGAGAATGTCTGTATATAAGCCCGCCCGCCTGCCGGGCCGCCCGTATTGACTATTTCGTCGTCGAGATGGCCCGTACTAAACAGACTGCCCGCAAGTCCACTGGAGGCAAGGCTCCACGGAAGCAGCTTGCCACCAAGGCAGCTCGCAAGTCCGCCCCAGCCACCGGTGGTGTCAAGAAGCCCCATCGTTACAGGCCCGGAACCGTCGCCCTTCGTGAGATCCGTCGTTACCAGAAGAGCACAGAGCTACTCATCAGGAAGCTGCCCTTCCAGCGCCTGGTGCGTGAGATCGCCCAGGATTTCAAGACTGACCTGCGCTTCCAGTCGTCTGCCGTCATGGCTCTGCAGGAAGCCTCTGAGGCTTACCTGGTGGGTCTTTTCGAGGACACCAACCTGTGTGCCATTCACGCCAAGCGCGTTACCATCATGCCCAAGGACATCCAGCTGGCCCGGCGCATCCGCGGAGAGCGTGCTTAAGTCCTCTTCCTTGGGGAAAAACAAAAAGCACAACAAAACCTACCAGACATCTATAACTCGGCCCTTCTCAGGGCCAAAGAACTGTTCTGAAGATAATTTTCATGACAATCGAAATGGTTGGTGGTCGGAGAGCGTTAATTTCGGTTACCCAAATCGCCTAACGGTAAGTTGGTAACATTCGTGGAGGTACGATTGTATAGTAGGTCATCAATTCGGGAGGTGGGTGGGTGCAACAAACAAGAGCTAGTAACAAATAAATATATAAAGAATAAGTAAGTAAAGAAATAAATAAAATAAAAGAACATACAATAAAATAAAATAAAATTTTTTTTTACATGAAATAGGCATGCTGCAAACAAGAAATGAAGCCCAAACACACTCCATGTATGTCACTTTGCAGTGGGTGTAAAAGTACTCCACGCAGAATTTATTTATTTATTTATTATGTTTCGATTTAGTCCGGTTTCTACGCCAATAGAGAATGCAGATTATTATAATTTTTTTTTTATTTATTTCCCTCTCAATATATCACTGTCGGTAACTGTCTCTTTAACATGTAACTGTGGCTCCGATGGAGCCGATTAAGTTGTAGTAGTGGGATGGCGTGTTTGTTGTGCACAAGTAACCTCTTACTTGGAAGAGGTGTACTTGGTGACAGCCTTGGTGCCCTCAGACACGGCATGCTTGGCCAGTTCACCGGGCAGCAAGAGTCGGACAGCTGTCTGGATTTCCCGACTTGTAATGGTGGAGCGTTTGTTGTAGTGCGCCAGGCGGGAAGCCTCGGCAGCGATGCGCTCGAAGATGTCGTTCACGAAAGAGTTCATGGTGGACATAGCTTTGGAGGAGACTCCTGTGTCGGGGTGCACTTGCTTCAGTACCTTGTAGATGTAGATGCTGTAGCTTTCCTTCCTCCTGCGCTTCTTCTTCTTGTCACCCTTGGCAATGGCCTTCTGGGCCTTTCCAGCCTTCTTGGCAGCCTTTCCGGAAGTTTTGGGAGGCATGGCGGCACAGTTACTCGTGGCGCGGAGCGAGAGAATTGAAAACTGGCCCGACTAACTTTTCCTTATATACCGAGCGGGCCGCTCAGGATCAGACTGGCTGCAGCTACGGCTCTCTTACATTGGTTGGGTCCGCGAGACGGCCACCTGGCCTGATCCTGAGCTTGGTATAAAAGACCAAGGTGGCGGGCGGAAATTTAACTCCTATCACGAAAAGCAGCAGCAGCAACATGTCAGGACGCGGCAAGGGAGGCAAAGTGAAGGGCAAGTCAAAGTCCCGTTCTAGCAGGGCCGGACTCCAGTTCCCCGTGGGTAGGATCCACCGTCTCTTGCGTAAAGGCAACTATGCTGAGCGTGTTGGTGCAGGTGCCCCTGTGTACCTTGCAGCCGTCATGGAGTACCTGGCAGCAGAAGTGCTCGAGCTGGCCGGTAACGCCGCCCGCGACAACAAGAAGACCCGCATTATCCCGCGTCATCTTCAGCTTGCCATTCGCAATGACGAGGAGCTTAACAAGCTCCTGTCTGGAGTCACCATTGCCCAAGGGGGTGTCCTTCCTAACATCCAAGCTGTGCTCCTCCCCAAGAAGACAGAGAAGAAATAAGAACCCAAGGTTCGTTCACACAAGACAACCTAACCAAACAGGCTCCTTTCGGAGCCACAGGATATCACTTAAAGAGAGAAATATACGACATCAACGTTTTGCAGGATAACACTCTATTTTACGTCAAATTAGCATAGTATTGTGGAAATAGAGTGAAATTGATTTTGAATGGTGTAGATGTGAAGGGCGGTTGTGGGGGCCTGGGGTGGGGGACTTAAACGGGACTTAGAAGGGCGCTGTTACAGCAGCAGCAGCCAGGAGGCGACCTTATTTTTCAGTCAGGTTCATACACACAAAGAAATACATCAGATTCATTGACAGTACAGTACACATTTACCAGTGTGGCCAGGCCAATTTGGGATAATGAAGTAATGACATAGTTCAAGATACAATAAGTGAGGTGGCCTGAAGTCTTTGACAGTGTCCCATTCAATAATATAGTGCTTTAAAGGTGTATCACCAAGTTTACATGCTGAGTGTTCCGGTATGGGTACAGCGTTACTAACTAGCCAGATGTGTCTGTATCCTAACCTAATTCTGGCCACGACTACATCACACAGGCAGGCAGGAGCAAGTTGTTTGGACACTCTTCCTAGCCCCCTTGGTCCCTGTTCACCTACCTACTGTAGCAGTAAGTAGGTACCTGTTGTAAATCGAAAGGTTGCTAATTCGTATTCAGGGAAAGTTGTTGGAGCTTCTAAACTTGAACTGACACAATCCGAGGAGTGGTGACCCGAGGATCACAGACACTATCTCTCCCACTACAAATCCCTTCCTAACCTCCTGCTCCTTCCTATGTCCTCCCAAAATTGAACCATGCTATCGCAAAGGTAATAATACAGGTAGAGACAACAACATATTTTCCTATTGTCTTATTATATATTAATAACAGAAACGCTGCCGCCATCCCGGAGGCTTTACATTGTCTCACTGTTCATTCCATCCACAATTCTTCCTCTTACTTCTTCTTCTTCTTCTTCTTCTTCTTCTTCTTCTTCTTCTTCTTCTTCTTCTTCTTCTTCTTCTTCTTCTTCTTCTTCTTCTTCTTCTTCTTCTTCTTCTTCTTCTTCTTCCATCAATACTTTATTAACGGTGTATGTAAGTTTCACCATGTTTTGCACTACAGCGGTAGAGCAAAGTATATTTTGTTAGCAATACACCAAAAGCATATTTTATGGCCTAATCATCACTACATAGAACACCACCCATAAAGCATGATACTAGTAGACCACAAAAACTGCTATAAACCCCCAAAGCATATTTTATTGCCTAATCATCACTACATAGAACACCACTCATAAAGCATGATACTATTAGACCACAAACTGCTATAAACCCCAATAATATACTATACTAGTGACTCTAATTGTGTTACCCAATATTATACGAAATAATACTATAAAACATAATAATAAACACACTAATAGTGTATATTAGTTGAATGCACAATCTGATGAGAAGTCAAAAAAAAAAAAAACAACATAACAATAACCTAGAAAGAGTGTAGAGTATTTTTGTGCAAACTATTATACTAGTAGATGGTCTAAGATAACTGTATGTGAAGGAAAAGGTGTGCTCTCCACTCAAACTTTCTTTTTATGAAATCTCCTACTCCCCAGCTGAGCGGTACGCCCAATGGGAAACAAAACGTGGCACATAACACGCCGCCCGCCAGCTCTGGCTCGGGGAATAGGAATCAGTAATCGGGCGGAGTATAAACAACACCGCCGCCAATGTGCTCCTCCCATCTCTGAGGAAATCTGGTGGGCAACTTAGTATTATATTAGTATGTAATAATAATAACAATAATAAAAATAATAATAATAATAATAATAATACTAATAATAATAAGAATAATAATAATATTAATAATAATAATATTAATAATAATAACATGCAATTACATTTTATAACACATACTAAATAATAATAATAATAATATTAATAATAATAATATTAATAATAATAACATGCAATTTCATTTTATAACACATACTAACAAAATAGTGTATAGCCTACTATACTTAACTATAATAGGTTAGGTTGCGTAGGAGGATCTAAAAAGTACAGTAGTATACACACACACACACACACACACACACACACACACACACACACACACATACATATAGACAACAAACTAAATTAGAAAACACACGTCAGTGAAGTTATCAAATCCTCCAGTTTCCGTCTCCACCTCCTACGCCGACTCAAGTCCCTCGGTGGTCCTGCACACGAGCTCCTCAGTGTTTACACAACATTCATACTTCCCAAGCTCACCTATACCTCCTCCACCTGGTCTTCCTCCCTAAATGCCACACAACGTAAACACCTCGAAAAAGTGCAAAAGAGGCCATGCAAGATTATTCTCTACCCTTCCTACTCCACATATCAAGAAGCGCTCAACACACTGACCCTTTAGCCTCTCACTGACCATCACCACGACCTCATCTGCAAATTTGGTAAGAAGCTTCTACACCATCCCCGACACCGGCTCCTACTACCACCTGAGATCCCTAGTCCGAGAATTGCTCTTCGACACCACAACCGCATCCAGCCCAGCCCAGCCCATACGTGCACGAACTGATCGCTATAAGAACAGCCCAGTCCCAACCATTGTAAAAATTATCGATAACTTGTAATAAATAAGTGTACTCACTCCCAGTAAACACTACTCCTTGCACTGTCACTATGTTGAAATGAACTGTAGTTTGAGCTTTTCCCCAGCTAGTTATTATATGTCTTATTTGTGTCACTCATGTTACTTGTATATTATTTGTAATTCGTAACCCATTCCCCAAATATGTAACTGTATATTTTCAGTCTTCTGGCTGCCAAGCTCTTTCAATAAACCGTTAATTATTATTATTATTATTATTATTATTTATATGTTGGCCCATACCAACTCACTCCCCTGAACCCTCCTCCCCAGCCGACTATCAACAAGTTCTTCCCATAAGGTACTATCTCATTTGGCAAAGGAATGGAACCAGTGATGAATAGTGGTGAACAGTGCTTAACTCAGTGAAAAACAACTCAACACAGTTAGTCCCCCAAACTACATTAACACGCTACACAGTGAGGTCCCAGGTACCCAGTTACCACTTCCCTGAGAGCTCCACGACAGAAACATAAATTTTACCTCACCCACTTGAATGAGTGAGTCATATCGACCATGATGTCCCCCAAGATGCTACGACAACACGTGAGTAGTGTTTTACTACAGCATCATCATGTGAATTTTCCTCATAACACCCATCTGTGAGAATGCTGCTACATCATCAGGCCCCTCATAACGCCATCTGTGAGGGAGTTACTACACTACGTGTCTTGTGTTCAACACCTCACCTTACATGATCTATGCGTGCAAACATTAATCTGTATGTTCACTGTGTGCTCCTTCACCTTTCTCTAATGAGGGCTTTTGTTAAACCACCAATGTATGTACTAAGTCAATTGTGTCCAATGTATACTTTCGAAAAGCCCTTGTTTGGGTTAGGTAGGAGAGAGTAGTCGTCATTATTGTCCAAGCCACATTATCTATTTCTATATATAAGTAATGTAGGCTGGTTTTTAAATACCTCAATCCCCTAACGGTGCCGTTTGTATATTAAGAAATACCGAAGCCATACAGTACAACACCAGCGAATATGAAGTATCACTGTAACCGGCAACTATTTACTCCCTCCCATACCATACATATATAAAGAGTCTTTACAGGCCATTGTGGAAGACACGAGGAAGACGAACAACAAGAGGAGAAGAGTTAGAAGAAAATCAACTTCAAGCTAAGAAGAAGAATACCAAGACATTTCCTCCAAACAAGAAAACAACACACACAATCAAGCCGACCAAACACTGAGAAACCATGGCGGAACCCAACATGCACCGGACGCTTGACCTGACTCTATCCTGCCGCATCCAGGCGAGTTGCTGCTTAAAGTCCCTCACGCAAGCGCTGTTTAGCCACTGCACCTATTCTCTCCTCCTAAAATTCACTTCAATCCCCCCTGCCACTAGCATGTTATGTATGTATGTATGTATGTATGTATGAATGAATGATAACTGCAACTTTGCGTATTAAAACTCATTACTCTTACCGAAGTAATATAGTGCGTGGTTATGTTATGTCATGTTAGGATAGATTATAAACTACATTGGGTTACATTTCGTGAGGTTCGGTGACGCTACAGGAAGTTAGGTGAGGTACCTGGAGGAGTTAAGTGAATATTTGGCCCCTATTTGTTTGACTGACTGACTGACTGACAATTGTGGAAGTGGTTCAACTTGATTCCACAACTATACTCACCACAAGTCCAGAATTAGAAGGATCATGTGATTGGTATATTTTCAACGATTTATAGTGTCTAACCAACGCTCTTGTGATTAAATGTGTGGACCTAAATTAGGTCCGTATATTTGTTTGTCGTGGTGGTGGTGGTGGTGGTGGTGTGCGCCCGTCCATCAGGTTGATTAACCACCAAAACCATAAAGGGTGCGGCCCTGCCGTTTCAGGGCATACACCACATCCATGGCGGTGACGGTCTTCCTTTTTGCGTGCTCGGTGTAGGTGACGGCGTCACGGATGACGTTCTCCAGAAACACCTTGAGGACGCCGCGGGTCTCCTCGTAGATGAGGCCGGATATACGTTTAACACCTCCACGCCGAGCTAGACGACGAATGGCGGGCTTGGTGATACCCTGGATGTTGTCACGAAGCACCTTACGATGACGCTTGGCACCACCCTTTCCAAGTCCCTTGCCTCCTTTGCCTCGTCCAGTCATGTTGTTGTGGTTGCTACTACAGGTGGTCCTGGTGTGGCTTCGCCCACGGTTTGGTGGGAGTAGGTGGCGTGCTGTGGACGCAGCGGTAGTATCGTTCATCCAAGGCCGTCCCTCCCTCTTGGAGGAGGGGCGTAGCTTGCGGATGACGCATGCGGCACTCGTGGCCAATGAGGTGGCCACTGAGGTGGAGAATGTCTGTATATAAGCCCGCCCGCCTGCCGGGCCGCCCGTATTGACTATTTCGTCGTCGAGATGGCCCGTACTAAACAGACTGCCCGCAAGTCCACTGGAGGCAAGGCTCCACGGAAGCAGCTTGCCACCAAGGCAGCTCGCAAGTCCGCCCCAGCCACCGGTGGTGTCAAGAAGCCCCATCGTTACAGGCCCGGAACCGTCGCCCTTCGTGAGATCCGTCGTTACCAGAAGAGCACAGAGCTACTCATCAGGAAGCTGCCCTTCCAGCGCCTGGTGCGTGAGATCGCCCAGGATTTCAAGACTGACCTGCGCTTCCAGTCGTCTGCCGTCATGGCTCTGCAGGAAGCCTCTGAGGCTTACCTGGTGGGTCTTTTCGAGGACACCAACCTGTGTGCCATTCACGCCAAGCGCGTTACCATCATGCCCAAGGACATCCAGCTGGCCCGGCGCATCCGCGGAGAGCGTGCTTAAGTCCTCTTCCTTGGGGAAAAACAAAAAGCACAACAAAACCTACCAGACATCTATAACTCGGCCCTTCTCAGGGCCAAAGAACTGTTCTGAAGATAATTTTCATGACAATCGAAATGGTTGGTGGTCGGAGAGCGTTAATTTCGGTTACCCAAATCGCCTAACGGTAAGTTGGTAACATTCGTGGAGGTACGATTGTATAGTAGGTCATCAATTCGGGAGGTGGGTGGGTGCAACAAACAAGAGCTAGTAACAAATAAATATATAAAGAATAAGTAAGTAAAGAAATAAATAAAATAAAAGAACATACAATATACAATAAAATAAAATTTTTTTTACATGAAATAGGCATGCTGCAAACAAGAAATGAAGCCCAAACACACTCCATGTATGTCACTTTGCAGTGGGTGTAAAAGTACTCCACGCAGAATTTATTTATTTATTTATTATGTTTCGATTTAGTCCTGTTTCTACGCCAATAGAGAATGCAGATTATTATAATTTTATTTTTTTTATTTCCCTCTCAATATATCACTGTCGGTAACTGTCTCTTTAACATGTAACTGTGGCTCCGATGGAGCCGATTAAGTTGTAGTAGTGGGATGGCGTGTTTGTTGTGCACAAGTAACCTCTTACTTGGAAGAGGTGTACTTGGTGACAGCCTTGGTGCCCTCAGACACGGCATGCTTGGCCAGTTCACCGGGCAACAAGAGTCGGACAGCTGTCTGGATTTCCCGACTTGTAATGGTGGAGCGTTTGTTGTAGTGCGCCAGGCGGGAAGCCTCGGCAGCGATGCGCTCGAAGATGTCGTTCACGAAAGAGTTCATGATGGACATAGCTTTGGAGGAGACTCCTGTGTCGGGGTGCACTTGCTTCAGTACCTTGTAGATGTAGATGCTGTAGCTTTCCTTCCTCCTGCGCTTCTTCTTCTTGTCACCCTTGGCAATGGCCTTCTGGGCCTTTCCAGCCTTCTTGGCAGCCTTTCCGGAAGTTTTGGGAGGCATGGCGGCACAGTTACTCGTGGCGCGGAGCGAGAGAATTGAAAACTGGCCCGACTAACTTTTCCTTATATACCGAGCGGGCCGCTCAGGATCAGACTGGCTGCAGCTACGGCTCTCTTACATTGGTTGGGTCCGCGAGACGGCCACCTGGCCTGATCCTGAGCTTGGTATAAAAGACCAAGGTGGCGGGCGGAAATTTAACTCCTATCACGAAAAGCAGCAGCAGCAACATGTCAGGACGCGGCAAGGGAGGCAAAGTGAAGGGCAAGTCAAAGTCCCGTTCTAGCAGGGCCGGACTCCAGTTCCCCGTGGGTAGGATCCACCGTCTCTTGCGTAAAGGCAACTATGCTGAGCGTGTTGGTGCAGGTGCCCCTGTGTACCTTGCAGCCGTCATGGAGTACCTGGCAGCAGAAGTGCTCGAGCTGGCCGGTAACGCCGCCCGCGACAACAAGAAGACCCGCATTATCCCGCGTCATCTTCAGCTTGCCATACGCAATGACGAGGAGCTGAACAAGCTCCTGTCTGGAGTCACCATTGCCCAAGGGGGTGTCCTTCCTAACATCCAAGCTGTGCTCCTCCCCAAGAAGACAGAGAAGAAATAAGAACCCAAGGTTCGTTCACACAAGACAACCTAACCAAACAGGCTCCTTTCGGAGCCACAGGATATCACTTAAAGAGAGAAATATACGACATCAACGTTTTGCAGGATAACACTCTATTTTACGTGTAATTAGCATAGTATTGTGGAAATAGAGTGAAATTGATTTTGAATGGTGTAGATGTGAAGGGCGGTTGTGGGGGCCTGGGGTGGGGGACTTAAACGGGACTTAGAAGGGCGCAAGAAGCAGCAGCAGCAGCCAGGGAGGCGACCTTATTTTCAGTCAGGTTCATACACAAAGAAATACATCAGATTCATTGACAGTACAGTACACATTTACCAGTGTGGGCTAGCCAATTTGGGATAAAGAGCAAGAATGTAATGTCCTCAATGAAGTAATGACATAGTTCAAGATACAATAAGTGAGGTGGCCTGAAGTCTTTGACAGTGTCACATTCAATAATATAGTAGTGCTTTAAAGGTGTATCACCAAGTTTACATGCTGAGTGTTCCGGTATGGGTACAGCGTTACTAACTAGCCAGATGTGTCTGTATCCTAACCTAATTCTGGCCACGACTACATCACACAGGCAGGCAGGAGCAAGTTGTTTGGACACTCTTCCTAGCCCCCTTGGTCCCTGTTCACCTACCTACTGTAGCAGTAAGTAGGTACCTGTTGTAAATCGAAAGGTTGCCAATTCGTATTCAGGGAAAGTTGTTGGAGCTTCTAAACTTGAACTGACACAATCCGAGGAGTGGTGACCCGAGGATCACAGACACTATCTCTCCCACTACAAATCCCTTCCTAACCTCCTGCTCCTTCCTATGTCCTCCCAAAATTGAACCATGCTATCGCAAAGGTAATAATACAGGTAGAGACAACAACATATTTTCCTATTGTCTTATTATATATTAATAACATAAACGCTGCCGCCATCCCGGAGGCTTTACATTGTCTCACTGTTCATTCCCTCCACAATTCTTCCTCTTACTTCTTCTTCTTCTTCTTCTTCTTCTTCTTCTTCTTCTTCTTCTTCTTCTTCTTCTTCTTCTTCTTCTTCTTCTTCTTCTTCTTCTTCTTCTTCCATCAATACTTTATTAACGGTGTATGTAAGTTTCACCATGTTTTGCACTACAGCGGTAGAGCAAAGTATATTTTGTTAGCAATAAACCAAAAGCATATTTTATGGCCTAATCATCACTACATAGAACACCACCCATAAAGCATGATACTAGTAGACCACAAAAACTGCTATAAACCCCCAAAACATATTTTATTGCCTAATCATCACTACATAGAACACCACTCATAAAGCATGATACTATTAGACCACAAACTGCTATAAACCCCAATAATATACTATACTAGTGACTCTAATTGTGTTACCCAATATTATACGAAATAATACTATAAAACATAATAATAAACACACTAATAGTGTATATTAGTTGAATGCACAATCTGATGAGAAGTCAAAAAAAAAAAAAAAAAAAATAGCAACAACCTAGAAAGAGTGTAGAGTATTTTTGTGCAAACTATTATACTAGTAGATGGTCTAAGATAACTGTATGTGAAGGAAAAGGTGTGCTCTCCACTCAAACTTTCTTTTTATGAAATCTCCTACTCCCCAGCTGAGCGGTACGCCCAATGGGAAACAAAACGTGGCACATAACACGCCGCCCGCCAGCTCTGGCTCGGTGAATAGGAATCAGTAATCGGGCGGAGTATAAACAACACCGCCGCCAATGTGCTCCTCCCATCTCTGAGGAAATCTGGCGGGCAACTTAGTATTATATTAGCATGTAATAATAATAACAATAATAATAATAATAATAATATACTACTACTACTACTACTACTAATAATAATAATAATAATAATATTAATAATAATAATATTAATAATAATAACATGCAATTTCATTTTATAACACATACTAACAAAATAGTGTATAGCCTACTATACTTAACTATAATAGGTTAGGTTGCGTAGGAGGATCTAAAAAGTACAGTAGTATACACACACACACACACACACACACACACACATACATATAGACAACAAACTAAATTAGAAACCACACGTCAGTGAAGTTATCAAATCCTCCAGTTTCCGTCTCCACCTCCTACGCCGACTCAAGTCCCTCGGTGGTCCTGCACACGAGCTCCTCAGTGTTTACACAACATTCATACTTCCCAAGCTCACCTATGCCTCCTCCACCTGGTCTTCCTCCCTAAATGCCACACAACGTAAACACCTCGAAAAAGTGCAAAAGAGGCCATGCAAGATTATTCTCTACCCTTCCTACTCCACATATCAAGAAGCGCTCAACACACTGACCCTTTAGACTCTCACTGACCATCACCACGACCTCATCTGCAAATTTGGTAAGAAGCTTCTACACCATCCCCGACACCGGCTCCTACTACCACCTGAGATCCCTAGTCCGAGAATTGCTCTTCGACACCACAACCGCATCCAGCCCAGCCCATACGTGCACGAACTGATCGCTATAAGAACAGCCCAGTCCCAACCATTGTAAAAATTATCGATAACTTGTAATAAATCAGTGTACTCACTCCCAGTAAACACTTCTCCTTGCACTGTCACTATGTTGAAATGAACTGTAGTTTGAGCTTTTCCCCAGCTAGTTATTATATGTCTTATTTGTGTCACTCATGTTACTTGTATATTATTTGTAATTCGTAACCCATTCCCCAAATATGTAACTGTATATTTTCAGTCTTCTGGCTGCCAAGCTCTTTCAATAAACCGTTAATTATTATTATTATTATTATTATTTATATGTTGGCCCATAACAACTCACTCCCCTGAACCCTCCTCCCCAGCGGACTATCAACAAGTTCTTGCCATAAGGTACTATCTCATTTGGCCAAGGAATGGAACCAGTGATGAATAGTGGTGAACAGTGCTTAACTCAGTGAAAAACAACTCGGCAGTTGAGTCTTACCCAAGCTAGCTAACCACCTTCACACAGTGAGGTCCCAGGTACCCAGTTATACTTCCCCTGAGACTCCACGATAGAGAGGCCTGGGACCACACCTCACCCACTTGAATGAGTGAGTCATGTCGACCACGTGGTGTCCCCAAGATGCTACGACAACACGTAGTGAATGTTTTGCTACAGCATCGTCATGTGAATTTCCTCATAACACCATCTGTGAGGTAACTGCTACATCATCAGGCCCCTCATAACGCCATCTGTGAGGGAGTTACTACACTACGTGTCTGGTGTTCAACATCTCACCTTACATGATCTATGCGTGCAAACATTAATCTGTATGTTCACTGTGTGCTCCTTCACCTTTCTCTAATGAGGGCTTTTGTTAAACCACCAATTTATGATGTACTAAGTCATTTGTGTCCAATGTATACTTTCGAAAAGCCCTTGTTTGGGGAAGGTAGGAGAGAGTAGTCGTCATTATTGTCCAAGCCACATTATTTATTTCTATATATAAGTAATGCAGGCTGGTTTTTAAATACCTCAATCCCCTAACGGTGCCGTTTGTATATTAAGAAATACCGAAGCCATACAGTACAACACCAGCGAATATGAAGTATCACTGTAACCGGCAACTGTTACTCACTCATACCTACATACATATAGAAAGTCTTTACAGAATGATAGCAGACACGAGGAAGACGAACAACAAGAGGAGAAGAGTTAGAAGAAAATCAACTTCAAGCTAAGAAGAAGAATACCAAGACATTTCCTCCAAACAAGAAAACAACACACACAATCAAGCCGACCAAACACTGAGAAACCATGGCGGAACCCAACATGCACCGGACACTTGACCTGACTCTATCCTGCCGCATCCAGGCGAGTTGCTGCTTAAAGTCCCTCACGCAAGCGCTGTTTAGCCACTGCACCTATTCTATCCTCCTAAAATTCACTTCAATCCCCCCCTGCCACTAGCATGTTATGTATGTATGTATGTATGTATGTATGTATGTATGTATGTATGTATGTATGTATGTATGTATGAATGAATGATAACTGCAACTTTGTGTATTAAAACTCATTACTCTTACCGAAGTAATATAGTGCGTGGTTATGTTATGTCATGTTAGGATAGATTATAAACTACATTGGGTTACATTTTGTGAGGTTCGGTGACGCTACAGGAAGTTAGGTGAGGTACCTGGAGGTTAGGTGAATGTTGACTGACTGACTGACTGACAATTATTAGGAAGTGGTTCCAACACGTTCACACACAACCTATACTCATACCACAAGTCCAGAATTAGAGAGGATCATGTGATTGGATATATTTTCAACGATTTACTCAGTGTCTAACCAACTCTTTAGCGATTTAAATGTGGACCTAAAATTAGGTCCGTATATTTGGTTGTCGTGGTGGTGGTGGTGGTGGTGTGCGCCCGTCCATCAGGTTGATTAACCACCAAAACCATAAAGGGTGCGGCCCTGCCGTTTCAGGGCATACACCACATCCATGGCGGTGACGGTCTTCCTTTTTGCGTGCTCGGTGTAGGTGACGGCGTCACGGATGACGTTCTCCAGAAACACCTTGAGGACGCCGCGGGTCTCCTCGTAGATGAGGCCGGATATACGTTTAACACCTCCACGCCGAGCTAGGCGACGAATGGCGGGCTTGGTGATACCCTGGATGTTGTCACGAAGCACCTTACGATGACGCTTGGCGCCACCCTTTCCAAGTCCCTTGCCTCCTTTGCCTCGTCCAGTCATGTTGTTGTGGTTGCTACTACAGGTGGTCCTGGTGTGGCTTCGCCCACGGTTTGGTGGGAGTAGGTGGCGTGCTGTGGACGCAGCGGTAGTATCGTTCATCCAAGGCCGTCCCTCCCTCTTGGAGGTGGGGCGTAGCTTGCGGATGACGCATGCGGCACTGGTGGCCAATGAGGTGGCCACTGAGGTGGAGAATGTCTGTATATAAGCCCGCCCGCCTGCCGGGCCGCCCGTATTGACTATTTCGTCGTCGAGATGGCCCGTACTAAACAGACTGCCCGCAAGTCCACTGGAGGCAAGGCTCCACGGAAGCAGCTTGCCACCAAGGCAGCTCGCAAGTCCGCCCCAGCCACCGGTGGTGTCAAGAAGCCCCATCGTTACAGGGCGGGCAAATCCGCCCTTCGTGAGATCCGTCGTTGCAGAGAAGAGCACAAGAGCTACTCATCAGGGAAAGCTGCCCTTCCGGGCGCCTGGTCGCGTGAATCGCAGGATTTCAAGACGGCCTGCGCTTACCAGTCGTCTGCCGTCATGTGGCTCTGCAGAAGCCTCGGGGAAGCTTACCTGGTGGGTCTTTCGAGGACACCAACCTCCTTGTGCCATTCACGCCAAGCGCGTTACCATCATGCCCAAGGACATCCAGCTGGCCCGGCGCATCCGCGGAGAGCGTGCTTAAGTCCTCTTCCTTGGGGAAAAACAAAAAGCACAACAAAACCTACCAGACATCTATAACTCGGCCCTTCTCAGGGCCAAAGAACTGTTCTGAAGATAATTTTCATGACAATCGAAATGGTTGGTGGACGGAGAGCGTTAATTTCGGTTACCCAAATCGCCTAACGGTAAGTTGGTAACATTCGTGGAGGTACGATTGTATAGTAGGTCATCAATTCGGGAGGTGGGTGGGTGCAACAAACAAGAGCTAATAACAAATAAATATATAAAGAATAAGTAAGTAAAGAAATAAATAAAATAAAAGAACATACAATAAAATAAAATAAAATTTTTTTTTACATGAAATAGGCATGCTGCAAACAAGAAATGAAGCCCAAACACACTCCATGTATGTCACTTTGCAGTGGGTGTAAAAGTACTCCACGCAGAATTTATTTATTTATTTATTATGTTTCGATTTAGTCCGGTTTCTACGCCAATAGAGAATGCAGATTATTATAATTTTTTTTTTTTTTTATTTCCCTCTCAATATATCACTGTCGGTAACTGTCTCTTTAACATGTAACTGTGGCTCCGATGGAGCCGATTAAGTTGTAGTAGTGGGATGGCGTGTTTGTTGTGCACAAGTAACCTCTTACTTGGAAGAGGTGTACTTGGTGACAGCCTTGGTGCCCTCAGAAACGGCATGCTTGGCCAGTTCACCGGGCAGCAAGAGTCGGACAGCTGTCTGGATTTCCCGACTTGTAATGGTGGAGCGTTTGTTGTAGTGCGCCAGGCGGGAAGCTTCGGCAGCGATGCGCTCGAAGATGTCGTTCACGAAAGAGTTCATGATGGACATAGCTTTGGAGGAGACTCCTGTGTCGGGGTGCACTTGCTTCAGTACCTTGTAGATGTAGATGCTGTAGCTTTCCTTCCTCCTGCGCTTCTTCTTCTTGTCACCCTTGGCAATGGCCTTCTGGGCCTTTCCAGCCTTCTTGGCAGCCTTTCCGGAAGTTTTGGGAGGCATGGCGGCACAGTTACTCGTGGCGAGGAGCGAGAGAATTGAAAACTGGCCCGACTAACTTTTCCTTATATACCGAGCGGGCCGCTCAGGATCAGACTGGCTGCAGCTACGGCTCTCTTACATTGGTTGGGTCCGCGAGACGGCCACCTGGCCTGATCCGGAGCTTGGTATAAAAGACCAAGGTGGCGGGCGGAAATTTAACTCCTATCACGAAAAGCAGCAGCAGCAACATGTCAGGACGCGGCAAGGGAGGCAAGGTGAAGGGCAAGTCAAAGTCCCGTTCTAGCAGGGCCGGACTCCAGTTCCCCGTGGGTAGGATCCACCGTCTCTTGCGTAAAGGCAACTATGCTGAGCGTGTTGGTGCAGGTGCCCCTGTGTACCTTGCAGCCGTCATGGAGTACCTGGCAGCAGAAGTGCTCGAGCTGGCCAGTAACGCCGCCCGCGACAACAAGAAGACCCGCATTATCCCGCGTCATCTTCAGCTTGCCATTCGCAATGACGAGGAGCTGAACAAGCTCCTGTCTGGAGTCACCATTGCCCAAGGGGGTGTCCTTCCTAACATCCAAGCTGTGCTCCTCCCCAAGAAGACAGAGAAGAAATAAGAACCCAAGGTTCGTTCACACAAGACAACCTAACCAAACAGGCTCCTTTCGGAGCCACAGGATATCACTTAAAGAGAGAAATATACGACATCAACGTTTTGCAGGATAACACTCTATTTTACGTATAATTTGCATACTAGTAGGGTATTTGAGTGTAATTGTTTTAAAATTGTGTAGATGTGAAGGGGTACTGTGGGGGCCTGGGGTGGGGGACTTAAACGGGACTTAGAAGGGCGCAGAAGCAGAAGCAGCAGCAGCAAGGGAGGGATGAGACCTTCTTTTTAGTTTGCCTATTCATTGACAATACACATTTACCAGCAGCATACATTGGAGTCATATTGTAATTGTAGACTAATCAGTGTGGGCTAGCTAGCCAATTTGGGATAAACAGCAAGAATGTAATGTCCTCAATGAAGTAATGACATAGTTCAAGATACAATAAGTGAGGTGGCCTGAAGTCTTTGACAGTGTCCCATTCAATAATATAGTAGTGCTTTAAAGGTGTATCACCAAGTTTACATGCTGAGTGTTCCGGTATGGGTACAGCGTTACTAACTAGCCAGATGTGTCTGTATCCTAACCTAATTCTGGCCACGACTACATCACACAGGCAGGCAGGAGCAAGTTGTTTGGACACTATTCCTAGCCCCCTTGGTCCCTGTTCACCTACCTACTGTAGCAGTAAGTAGGTACCTGTTGTAAATCGAAAGGTTGCGAATTCGTATTCAGGGAAAGTTGTTGGAGCTTCTAAACTTGAACTGACACAATCCGAGGAGTGGTGACCCGAGGATCACAGACACTATCTCTCCCTTCCTAACCTCCTGCTCCTAACTCTGTCCTCCCCAAATTGAACCATGCTATCGCAAAGGTAATAATACAGGTAGAGACAACAACATATTTTCCTATTGTCTTATTATATATTAATAACAGAAACGCTGCCGCCATCCCGGAGGCTTTACATTGTCTCACTGTTCATTCCCTCCACAATTCTTCCTCGTACTTCTTCTTCTTCTTCTTCTTCTTCTTCTTCTTCTTCTTCTTCTTCTTCTTCTTCTTCTTCTTCTTCTTCTTCCATGAATACTTTATTAACGGTGTATGTAAGTTTCACCATGTTTTGCACGACAGCGGTAGAGCAAAGTATATTTTGTTAGCAATAAACCAAAAGCATATTTTATGGCCTAATCATCACTACATAGAACACCACCCATAAAGCATGATACTAGTAGACCACAAAAACTGCTATAAACACCCAAAGCATATTTTATTGCCTAATCATCACTACATAGAACACCACTCATAAAGCATGATACTATTAGACCACAAACTGCTATAAACCCCAATAATATACTATACTAGTGACTATAATTGTGTTACCCAATATTATACGAAATAATACTATAAAACATAATAATAAACACACTATTAGTGTATATTAGTTGAATGCACAATCTGATGAGAAGTCCCCAAAAAAAACAACAACATTACAATGACCTATAAAGAGTGTAGAGTATTTTTGTGCAAACTATTATACTAGTAGATGGTCTAAGATAACTGTATGTGAAGGAAAAGGTGTGCTCTCCACTCAAACTTTCTTTTTATGAAATCTCCTACTCCCCAGCTGAGCGGTACGCCCAATGGGAAACAAAACGTGGCACATAACACGCCGCCCGCCAGCTCTGGCTCGGTGAATAGGAATCAGTAATCGGGCGGAGTATAAACAACACCGCCGCCAATGTGCTCCTCCCATCTCTGAGGAAATCTGGCGGGCAACTTAGTGTTATATTAGCATGTAATAATAATAACAATAATAATAATAATAATACTACTACTACTACTACTACTAATAATAATAATAATAATATTAATAATAATAACATGCAATTTCATTTTATAACACATACTAACAAAATAGTGTATAGCCTACTATACTTAACTATAATAGGTTAGGTTGCGTAGGAGGATCTAAAAAGTACAGTAGTATACACACACACACACACACACACACACACACACACACATACATATAGACAACAAACTAAATTAGAAACCACACGTCAGTGAAGTTATCAAATCCTCCAGTTTCCGTCTCCACCTCCTACGCCGACTCAAGTCCCTCGGTGGTCCTGCACATGAGCTCCTCAGTGTTTACACAACATTCATACTTCCCAAGCTCACCTATGCCTCCTCCACCTGGTCTTCCTCCCTAAATGCCACACAACGTAAACACCTCGAAAAAGTGCAAAAGAGGCCATGCAAGATTATTCTCTACCCTTCCTACTCCACATATCAAGAAGCGCTCAACACACTGACCCTTTAGACTCTCACTGACCATCACCACGCCCTCCTCTGCAAATTTGGTAAGAAGCTTCTACACCATCCCCGACACCGGCTCCTACTACCACCTGAGATCCCTAGTCCGAGAATTGCTCTTCGACACCACAACCGCATCCAGCCCAGCCCATACGTGCACGAACTGATCGCTATAAGAACAGCCCAGTCCCAACCATTGTAAAAATTATCGATAACTTGTAATAAATCAGTGTACTCACTCCCAGTAAACACTACTCCTTGCACTGTCACTATGTTGAAAGGAACTGTAGTTTGAGCTTTTCCCCAGCTAGTTATTATATGTCTTATTTGTGTCACTCATGTTACTTGTATATTATTTGTAATTCGTAACCCATTCCCCAAATATGTAACTGTATATTTTCAGCCTTCTGGCTGCCAAGCACTTTCAATAAACCGTTAATTATTATTATTATTATTATTATTATTATTTATATGTTGGCCCATACCAACTCACTCCCCTGAACCCTCCTCCCCAGCGGACTATCAACAAGTTCTTGCCATAAGGTACTATCTCATTTGGCCAAGGAATGGAACCAGTGATGAATAGTGGTGAACAGTGCTTAACTCAGTGAAAAACAACTCGGCAGTTGAGTCTTACCCAAGCTAGCTAACCACCTTCACACAGTGAGGTCCCAGGTACCCAGTTATACTTCCCCTGAGACTCCACGATAGAGAGGCCTGGGACCACACCTCACCCACTAGAATGAGTGAGTCATGTCGACCACGTGGTGTCCCCAAGATGCTACGACAACACGTAGTGAATGTTTTGCTACAGCATCATCATGTGAATTTCCTCATAACACCATCTGTGAGGTAACTGCTACATCATCAGGCCCCTCATAACGCCATCTGTGAGGGAGTTACTACACTACGTGTCTGGTGTTCAACATCTCACCTTACATGATCTACGCGTGCAAACATTAATCTGTATATTCACTGTGTGCTCCTTCACCTTTCTCTAATGAGGGCTTTTGTTAAACCACCAATTTATGATGTACTAAGTCATTTGTGTCCAATGTATACTTTCGAAAAGCCCTTGTTTGGGGAAGGTAGGAGAGAGTAGTCGTCATTATTGTCCAAGCCACATTATTTATTTCTATATATAAGTAATGCAGGCTGGTGTTTAAATACCTCAATCCCCTAACGGTGCCGTTTGTATATTAAGAAATACCGAAGCCATACAGTACAACACCAGCGAATATGAAGTATCACTGTAACCGGCAACTGTTACTCACTCATACCTACATACATATATAGAGTCTTTACAGAATGATAGCAGACACGGGGAAGACGAACAACAAGAGGAGAAGAGTTTGAAGAAAATCAACTTCAAGCTAAGAAGAAGAATACCAAGACATTTCCTCCAAACAAGAAAACAACACACACAATCAAGCCGACCAAACACTGAGAAACCATGGCGGAACCCAACATGCACAGGACGCTTGACCTGACTCTATCCTGCCGCATCCAGGCGAGTTGCTGCCTAAAGTCCCTCACGCAAGCGCTGTTTAGCCACTGCACCTATTCTATCCTCCTAAAATTCACTTCAATCCCCCCTGCCACTAGCATGTTATGTATGTATGTATGTATGTATGTATGTATGTATGTATGTATGTATGTATGTATGTATGTATGTATGTATGTATGTATGTATGAATGAATGCTAACTGCAACTTTGCGTATTAAAACTCATTACTCTTACCGAAGTAATATAGTGCGTGGTTATGTTATGTCATGTTAGGATAGATTATAAACTACATTGGGTTACATTTCGTGAGGTTCGGTGACGCTACAGGAAGTTAGGTGAGGTACCTGGAGGTTAGGTGAATGTTGACTGACTGACTGACTGACAATTATTAGGAAGTGGTTCCAACACGTTCACACACAACCTATACTCATACCACAAGTCCAGAATTAGAGAGGATCATGTTATTGGATATATTTTCAACGATTTACTCAGTGTCTAACCAACTCTTTAGCGATTTAAATGTGGACCTAAAATTAGGTCCGTATATTTGTTTGTCGTGGTGGTGGTGGTGGTGTGCGCCCGTCCATCAGGTTGATTAACCACCAAAACCATAAAGGGTGCGGCCCTGCCGTTTCAGGGCATACACCACATCCATGGCGGTGACGGTCTTCCTTTTTGCGTGCTCGGTGTAGGTGACGGCGTCACGGATGACGTTCTCCAGAAACACCTTGAGGACGCCGCGGGTCTCCTCGTAGATGAGGCCGGATATACGTTTAACACCTCCACGCCGAGCTAGACGACGAATGGCGGGCTTGGTGATACCCTGGATGTTGTCACGAAGCACCTTACGATGGCGCTTGGCGCCACCCTTTCCAAGTCCCTTGCCTCCTTTGCCTCGTCCAGTCATGTTGTTGTGGTTGCTACTACAGGTGGTCCTGGTGTGGCTTCGCCCACGGTTTGGTGGGAGTAGGTGGCGTGCTGTGGACGCAGCGGTAGTATCGTTCATCCAAGGCCGTCCCTCCCTCTTGGAGGTGGGGCGTAGCTTGCGGATGACGCATGCGGCACTCGTGGCCAATGAGGTGGCCACTGAGGTGGAGAATGTCTGTATATAAGCCCGCCCGCCTGCCGGGCCGCCCGTATTGACTATTTCGTCGTCGAGATGGCCCGTACTAAACAGACTGCCCGCAAGTCCACTGGAGGCAAGGCTCCACGGAAGCAGCTTGCCACCAAGGCAGCTCGCAAGTCCGCCCCAGCCACCGGTGGTGTCAAGAAGCCCCATCGTTACAGGCCCGGAACCGTCGCCCTTCGTGAGATCCGTCGTTACCAGAAGAGCACAGAGCTACTCATCAGGAAGCTGCCCTTCCAGCGCCTGGTGCGTGAGATCGCCCAGGATTTCAAGACTGACCTGCGCTTCCAGTCGTCTGCCGTCATGGCTCTGCAGGAAGCCTCTGAGGCTTACCTGGTGGGTCTTTTCGAGGACACCAACCTGTGTGCCATTCACGCCAAGCGCGTTACCATCATGCCCAAGGACATCCAGCTGGCCCGGCGCATCCGCGGAGAGCGTGCTTAAGTCCTCTTCCTTGGGGAAAAACAAAAAGCACAACAAAACCTACCAGACATCTATAACTCGGCCCTTCTCAGGGCCAAAGAACTGTTCTGAAGATAATTTTCATGACAATCGAAATGGTTGGTGGTCGGAGAGCGTTAATTTCGGTTACCCAAATCGCCTAACGGTAAGTTGGTAACATTCGTGGAGGTACGATTGTATAGTAGGTCATCAATTCGGGAGGTGGGTGGGTGCAACAAACAAGAGCTAGTAACAAATAAATATATAAAGAATAAGTAAGTAAATAAATAAATAAAATAAAAGAACATACAATAAAAAAAAAATAAAATAAATTGTTTACATGAAATAGGCGTGCTGCAAACAAGAAATGAAGCCCAAACACACTCCATGTATGTCACTTTGCAGTGGGTGTAAAAGTACTCCACGCAGAATTTATTTATTTATTTATTATGTTTCGATTTAGTCCGGTTTCTACGCCAATAGAGAATGCAGATTATTATAATTTTTTTATTTTTTTATTTCCCTCTCAATATATCACTGTCGGTAACTGTCTCTTTAACATGTAACTGTGGCTCCGATGGAGCCGATTAAGTTGTAGTAGTGGGATGGCGTGTTTGTTGTGCACAAGTAACCTCTTACTTGGAAGAGGTGTACTTGGTGACAGCCTTGGTGCCCTCAGACACGGCATGCTTGGCCAGTTCACCGGGCAGCAAGAGTCGGACAGCTGTCTGGATTTCCCGACTTGTAATGGTGGAGCGTTTGTTGTAGTGCGCCAGGCGGGAAGCTTCGGCAGCGATGCGCTCGAAGATGTCGTTCACGAAAGAGTTCATGATGGACATAGCTTTGGAGGAGACTCCTGTGTCGGGGTGCACTTGCTTCAGTACCTTGTAGATGTAGATGCTGTAGCTTTCCTTCCTCCTGCGCTTCTTCTTCTTGTCACCCTTGGCAATGGCCTTCTGAGCCTTTCCAGCCTTCTTGGCAGCCTTTCCGGAAGTTTTGGGAGGCATGGCGGCACAGTTACTCGTGGCGCGGAGCGAGAGAATTGAAAACTGGCCCGACTAACTTTTCCTTATATACCGAGCGGGCCGCTCAGGATCAGACTGGCTGCAGCTACGGCTCTCTTACATTGGTTGGGTCCGCGAGACAGCCACCTGGCCTGATCCTGAGCTTGGTATAAAAGACCAAGGTGGCGGGCGGAAATTTAACTCCTATCACGAAAAGCAGCAGCAGCAACATGTCAGGACGCGGCAAGGGAGGCAAGGTGAAGGGCAAGTCAAAGTCCCGTTCTAGCAGGGCCGGACTCCAGTTCCCCGTGGGTAGGATCCACCGTCTCTTGCGTAAAGGCAACTATGCTGAGCGTGTTGGTGCAGGTGCCCCTGTGTACCTTGCAGCCGTCATGGAGTACCTGGCAGCAGAAGTGCTCGAGCTGGCCGGTAACGCCGCCAGCGACAACAAGAAGACCCGCATTATCCCGCGTCATCTTCAGCTTGCCATTCGCAATGACGAGGAGCTGAACAAGCTCCTGTCTGGAGTCACCATTGCCCAAGGGGGTGTCCTTCCTAACATCCAAGCTGTGCTCCTCCCCAAGAAGACAGAGAAGAAATAAGAACCCAAGGTTCGTTCACACAAGACAACCTAACCAAACAGGCTCCTTTCGGAGCCACAGGATATCACTTAAAGAGAGAAATATACGACATCAACGTTTTGCAGGATAACACTCTATTTTACGTGTAATTAGCATAGTATTGTGGAAATAGAGTGAAATTGATTTTGAATGGTGTAGATGTGAAGGGCGGTTGTGGGGGCCTGGGGTGGGGGACTTAAACGGGACTTAGAAGGGCGCAGAAGCAGCTTTAGCAGCAGCAGCAAGGGAGGCGACCTTATTTTCAGTCAGGTTCATACACAAAGAAATACATCAGATTCATTGACAGTACAGTACACATTTACCAGTGTGGGCTAGCCAATTTGGGATAAAGAGCAAGAATGTAATGTCCTCAATGAAGTAATGACATAGTTCAAGATACAATAAGTGAGGTGGCCTGAAGTCTTTGACAGTGTCCCATTCAATAATATAGTAGTGCTTTAAAGGTGTATCACCAAGTTTACATGCTGAGTGTTCCGGTATGGGTACAGCGTTACTAACTAGCCAGATATGTCTGTATCCTAACCTAATTCTGGCCACGACTACATCACACAGGCAGGCAGGAGCAAGTTGTTTGGACACTCTTCCTAGCCCCCTTGGTCCCTGTTCACCTACCTACTGTAGCAGTAAGTAGGTACCTGTTGTAAATCGAAAGGTTGCCAATTCGTATTCAGGGAAAGTTGTTGGAGCTTCTAAACTTGAACTGACACAATCCGAGGAGTGGTGACCCGAGGATCACAGACACTATCTCTCCCACTACAAATCCCTTCCTAACCTCCTGCTCCTTCCTAACCTCCTGCTCCTTCCTATGTCCTCCCAAAATTGAACCATGCTATCGCAAAGGTAATAATACAGGTAGAGACAACAACATATTTTCCTATTGTCTTATTATATATTAATAACAGAAACGCTGCCGCCATCCCGGAGGCTTTACATTGTCTCACTGTTCATTCCCTCCACAATTCTTCTTCTTCTTCTTCTTCTTCTTCTTCTTCTTCTTCTTCTTCTTCTTCTTCTTCTTCTTCTTCTTCTTCTTCTTCTTCTTCTTCTTCTTCTTCTTCTTCTTCTTCTTCTTCTTCTTCTTCTTCCATCAATACTTTATTAACGGTGTATGTAAGTTTCACCATGTTTTGCACTACAGCGGTAGAGCAAAGTATATTTTGTTAGCAATAAACCAAAAGCATATTTTATGGCCTAATCATCACTACATAGAACACCACCCATAAAGCATGATACTAGTAGACCACAAAAACTGCTATAAACCCCCAAAAGCATATTTTATTGCCTAATCATCACTACATAGAACACCACTCATAAAGCATGATACTATTAGACCACAAACTGCTATAAACCCCAATAATATACTATACTAGTGACTCTAATTGTGTTACCCAATATTATACGAAATAATACTATAAAACATAATAATAAACACACTAATAGTGTATATTAGTTGAATGCACAATCTGATGAGAAGTCAAAAAAAAAAAAAAAAAAAATAGCAACAACCTAGAAAGAGTGTAGAGTATTTTTGTGCAAACTATTATACTAGTAGATGGTCTAAGATAACTGTATGTGAAGGAAAAGGTGTGCTCTCCACTCAAACTTTCTTTTTATGAAATCTCCTACTCCCCAGCTGAGCGGTACGCCCAATGGGAAACAAAACGTGGCACATAACACGCCGCCCGCCAGCTCTGGCTCGGTGAATAGGAATCAGTAATCGGGCGGAGTATAAACAACACCGCCGCCAATGTGCTCCTCCCATCTCTGAGGAAATCTGGCGGGCAACTTTGTATTATATTAGCATGTAATAATAATAACAATAATAATAATAATAATACTACTACTAATAATAATAATAATAATAATATTAATAATAATAATATTAATAATAATAACATGCAATTTCATTTTATAACACATACTAACAAAATAGTGTATAGCCTACTATACTTAACTATAATAGGTTAGGTTGCGTAGGAGGATCTAAAAAGTACAGTAGTATATACACACACACACACACACACATACATATAGACAACAAACTAAATTAGAAACCACACGTCAGTGAAGTTATCAAATCCTCCAGTTTCTGTCTCCACCTCCTACGCCGACTCAAGTCCCTCGGTGTTCCTGCACACGAGCTCCTCAGTGTTTACACAACATTCATACTTCCCAAGCTCACCTATGCCTCCTCCATCTGGTCTTCCTCCCTAAATGCCACACAACGTAAACACCTAGAAAAAGTGCAAAAGAGGCCATGCAAGATTATTCTCTACCCTTCCTACTCCACATATCAAGAAGCGCTCAACACACTGACCGACCCTTTAGACTCTCACTGACCATCACCACGACCTCATCTGCAAATTTGGTAAGAAGCTTCTACACCATCCCCGACACCGGCTCCTACTACCACCTGAGATCCCTAGTCCGAGAATTGCTCTTCGACACCACAACCGCATCCAGCCCAGCCCATACGTGCACGAACTGATCGCTATAAGAACAGCCCAGTCCCAACCATTGTAAAAATTATCGATAACTTGTAATAAATCAGTGTACTCACTCCCAGTAAACACTACTCCTTGCACTGTCACTATGTTGAAATGAACTGTAGTTTGAGCTTTTCCCCAGCTAGTTATTATATGTCTTATTTGTGTCACTCATGTTACTTGTATATTATTTGTAATTCGTAACCCATTCCCCAAATATGTAACTGTATATTTTCAGTCTTCTGGCTGCCAAGCTCTTTCAATAAACCGTTAATTATTATTATTATTATTATTATTTATATGTTGGCCCATACCAACTCACTCCCCTGAACCCTCCTCCCCAGCGGACTATCAACAAGTTCTTGCCATAAGGTACTATCTCATTTGGCCAAGGAATGGAACCAGTGATGAATAGTGGTGAACAGTGCTTAACTCAGTGAAAAACAACTCGGCAGTTGAGTCTTACCCAAGCTAGCTAACCACCTTCACACAGTGAGGTCCCAGGTACCCAGTTATACTTCCCCTGAGACTCCACGATATAGAGGCCTGGGACCACACCTCACCCACTTGAATGAGTGAGTCATGTCGACCACGTGGTGTCCCCAAGATGCTACGACAACACGTAGTGAATGTTTTGCTACAGCATCATCATGTGAATTTCCTCATAACACCATCTGTGAGGTAACTGCTACATCATCAGGCCCCTCATAACGCCATCTGTGAGGGAGTTACTACACTACGTGTCTGGTGTTCAACATCTCACCTTACATGATCTACGCGTGCAATCATTAATCTGTATGTTCACTGTGTGCTCCTTCACCTTTCTCTAATGAGGGCTTTTGTTAAACCACCAATTTATGATGTACTAAGTCATTTGTGTCCAATGTATACTTTCGAAAAGCCCTTGTTTGGGGAAGGTAGGAGAGAGTAGTCGTCATTATTGTCCAAGCCACATTATTTATTTCTATATATAAGTAATGCAGGCTGGTTTTTAAATACCTCAATCCCCTAACGGTGCCGTTTGTATATTAAGAAATACCGAACCCATACAGTACAACACCAGCGAATATGAAGTATCACTGTAACCGGCAACTGTTACTCACTCATACCTACATACATATAGAGAGTCTTTACAGAATGATAGCAGACACGAGGAAGACGAACAACAAGAAGAGAAGAGTTAGAAGAAAATCAACTTCAAGCTAAGAAGAAGAATACCAAGACATTTCCTCCAAACAAGAAAACAACACACACAATCAAGCCGACCAAACACTGAGAAACCATGGCGGAACCCAACATGCACCGGACGCTTGACCTGACTCTATCCTGCCGCATCCAGGCGAGTTGCTGCTTAAAGTCCCTCACGCAAGCGCTGTTTAGCCACTGCACCTATTCTATCCTCCTAAATTTCACTTCAATCCCCCCCTGCCACTAGCATGTTATGTATGTATGTATGTATGTATGTATGTATGTATGTATGTATGTATGAATGAATGATAACTGCAACTTTGTGTATTAAAACTCATTACTCTTACCGAAGTAATATAGTGCGTGGTTATGTTATGTCATGTTAGGATAGATTATAAACTACATTGGGTTACATTTCGTGAGGTTCGGTGACGCTACAGGAAGTTAGGTGAGGTACCTGGAGGTTAGGTGAATGTTGACTGACTGACTGACTGACTGACTGACAATTATTAGGAAGTGGTTCCAACACGTTCACACACAACCTCTACTCATACCACAAGTCCAGAATTAGAGAGGATCATGTGATTGGATATATTTTCAACGATTTACTCAGTGTCTAACCAACTCTTTAGCGATTTAAATGTGGACCTAAAATTAGGTCCGTATATTTGTTTGTCGTGGTGGTGGTGGTGGTGTGCGCCCGTCCATCAGGTTGATTAACCACCAAAACCATAAAGGGTGCAGCCCTGCCGTTTCAGGGCATACACCACATCCATGGCGGTGACGGTCTTCCTTTTTGCGTGCTCGGTGTAGGTGACGGCGTCACGGATGACGTTCTCCAGAAACACCTTGAGGACGCCGCGGGTCTCCTCGTAGATGAGGCCGGATATACGTTTAACACCTCCACGCCGAGCTAGACGACGAATGGCGGGCTTGGTGATACCCTGGATGTTGTCACGAAGCACCTTACGATGACGCTTGGCTCCACCCTTTCCAAGTCCCTTGCCTCCTTTGCCTCGTCCAGTCATGTTGTTGTGGTTGCTACTACAGGTGGTCCTGGTGTGGCTTCGCCCTAGAACTAGAAAAATGCTAGTGACAGGGGGGAAGGAGGTTCAGAGGAAGAATAAAGGGAGGATGGAAGTGAATTTTAGAAGGAGAGAACAGGTGCAGTGGCTAAACACCGCTTGCGTGAGGGGGTGGCAAAAAGCCCTGAGGGTGCAACAACTACAGTCAGGACGAGGCAGAGGGAGGGCGGGAGCAGGTCCGGGCAGGCAAAGGGCCAACGCGGGTGTTCTGATTGTCGTCTTAGCTCGGGCAGTGTCGGTAAGCGGAGGAAGAACCGCCCCGCCACGAGAAACGCAGGTGGACGGACGCACAGGCAGCTCACGATCAAAGTAAACAGAGAAGGTGAAGATATGGAAATTTTGCTAGTCGTAGGGTTGTTTGGAGAAAGATGAAGGTAAAGTCTTTGAGCTATGTCAAAGAGGAATGGAGCGAGTTGGAGGAAGGGTTTTTGAATCTTTGAGCTTGAAATGTCAAAGTATTCATAGTAAGGAAGGATGAGCGTATCGTAGGAGAGTTTTTAGTAATAGCAGCAGACAGATTTGAGCTTTTTTGTCAAATTATGAACGGAGACGAGAATGAGATATAGGTTGAGTGGTTTCAGTCTAGAGTTAGGCAATTTTATTAAGAATTGGATGTCACAGACGTTGGGTATGTTTGATTAGGTTCTGAGAGTTGTGGGTCTTTTAGATATGTCAGAGAGAAATGGAGAGAGTTGGAGGAAGAGTTTTGAATCTTTGAGTTTGAAATGTCAAAGTATTCGTAGTGAGGAAGGATGAGTGTATCGTAGGAGAGTTGTTTAGTAATGGCAGGAGGCAGATTTGAGCTATGTCAAATTGTGAACGGAGATGAGAGTGAGATATAGGTTGTTAGGTTTCAGTCTTGAGTTAGGTCGATTTTGGTAAGGTGGCTTTGTCTGGCGGGGGGGGGATGTTGTGTTTGGAGATTGGTTGAGGGAGGGGGGGAGTTTGTGTTTGGGGATTGATGGGGGTGGCGGTTGTATGTTAATTTAAGGTGAATTAAAATTGCTTAAGGGGGGTTGTTGTGTGAGTGTGTATGTGTTTGCATGTAAATGTAAGGGGAGAGAGGGAGGGTTAGGATAATGTTATAAGGTCAGGTATGGTTCGGTTGTCGGGAGGAGGGGGGAGGAGAGGAGAGGAGAAGGGAGGCGAAAGGGGGAAAGGGGGGCTTTGGAGGTTCTTGGGTTAATTTATGGTATGGTAGGATTTCTTAGGAATGATATGTTTTGTGTTGCTAATGAATAGTTGTATTGCGTCATATGTTTTTATTTATTTATTTATTTATTTTATTTATTTATTTATTTATTTTTATTAGGAGGGTCAAAGGGGCTTGTTAGAAAGGTCGGGTATATTAAGTTTTTATTTTGGGAGGATTGTAGGTATCGATTTCTAAGAGGGGTTGTGAGTAAGGTTGGGTGGGTTAAGTTTTTCTTTTGGGAGGATTGTAGGTTTTGTTAGTGGTTGGCAGAGTTGGGTTAATTATTGCATTCTCTCTTTCTTGCAGGTATTGTGAGTTCTGGCCCCATTCTTGAGGGAGAGGGTTTGTGTACAGGTACATTGCACCCCTCCCCGACCTTATTGGCTAAAGGAGGCGTTCAATGTCGTCTGCAATTTGGTACCGTTTTTATTAGGTAACATTCTTGAGGGAGAGGGCTTGCGTACAGGCACTGTGGAACTCTCCCCGACCTTATTGGCTAAGGGAAACGTACATGTCATCCGAGTTAGTATGGGATGGGTAAGTTAGGTATTTGTTTTGGGAGGAGTGATAGGGTGTGGTTAGTTAATGGTAGAATGGTTATTTTTTATTTTGTGTGGGATTGCTAGTAACGGCTGGGTATGTTAGGTTTTT
>NW_024740432.1:0-44149 GCF_018991925.1 Homarus americanus | reverse complement strand
ATGGATGGGGCAGGTGGTGGTATGGATGGGGCAGGTGGTGGTATGGATGGGGCAGGTGGTGGTATGGATGGACAGGTGGTGGTATGGATGGGGCAGGTGGTGGTATGGATGGGACAGGTAGTGGTATGGATGGGGCAGGTGGTGGATGGATGGGGCAGGTGGTGGTATGGATGGGGCAGGTGGTGGTATGGATGGGGCAGGTGGTGGTATGGATGGGGCAGGTGGTGGTATGGATGGGGCAGGTGGTGGTATGGATGGGCAGGTGGTGGTATGGATGGGGCAGGTGGTGGTGGTTGGATGGGGCAGGTGGTGGTATGGATGGGCCAGGTGGTATGGATGGGGCAGGTGGTGGTGGTATGGATGGGGCAGGTGGTGGTATGGATGGGCCAGGTGGTGGTATGGATGGGCCAGGTGGTGGTATGATGGGGCAGGTGGTGGTATGGATGGGGCAGTGGTGGTATGGATGGGCAGGTGGTGGTATGGATGGGGCAGGTGGTGGTATGGATGGGACATGGTGGTATGGATGGGGCAGGTGGTGGTATGGATGGGGCAGGTGGTGGTATGGATGGGGCAGGTGGTGTGTGGACAGGTGGTGGTATGGATGGGGCAGGTGGTGGTATGGATGGGGCAGGTGGTGGTATGGATGGACAGGTGTGGTGGTATGGATGGGGCAGGTGGTGGTATGGATGGGGCAGGTGGTGGTATGGATGGGGCAGGTGGTGGTATGGATGGGGCAGGTGGTGGTATGGATGGGGCAGGTGGTGGTATGGATGGGAGGTGGTGGTATGGATGGGGCAGGTGGTGGTATGGATGGGGCAGGTGGTGGTATGGATGGGCAGGTGGTGGTATGGATGGGGCAGGTGGTGGTATGGATGGGGCAGGTGGTGGTATGGATGGGGCAGGTGGGTGGTGTGGATGGGGCAGGTGGTGGTATGGATGGGCAGGTGGTGGTATGGATGGGGCAGTGGTGGTATGGATGGGGCAGGTGGTGGTATGGATGGGGCAGGTGGTGGTATGGATGGGCAGGTGGTGGTATGGATGGGAGGGGTGGTATGGATGGTGGTGGTATGGATGGGGCAGGTGGTGGCATGGATGGGGCAGGTGGTGGTATGGATGGGGCAGGTGGTGGTATGGATGGGGCAGGTGGTGGTATGGATGGGGCAGGTGGTGGTATGGATGGGGCAGGTGGTGGTATGGATGGGGCAGGTGGTGGTGTGATGGGGCAGGTGGTGGTATGGATGGGGCAGGTGGTGGTATGGATGGGGCAGGTGGTGGTATGGATGGGGCAGGTGGTGGTATGGATGGGGCAGGTGGTGGTATGGATGGGGCAGGTGGTGGTATGGATGGGGCAGGTGGTGGTATGGATGGGGCAGGTGGTGGTATGGATGGGACAGGGTGATGGGTGGCAGGTAGTGGTATGGATGGGGCAGGTGGTGTGTGGATGGGGCAGGTGGTGGTGGATGGATGGGGCAGGTGGTGGTATGGATGGGGAGGTGTGGTGGTATGGATGGGGCAGGTGGTGGTATGGATGGGGCAGGTGGTGGTATGGATGGGCAGGTGGTGGTGGTATGGATGGGGCAGGTGGTGGTGTGGATGGGGCAGGTGGTGGTATGGATGGGCAGGTGGTGGTATGGATGGGGCAGGTGGTGTATGGATGGGGAGGTGGTGGTGTGGATGGGGCAGGTGGTGGTATGGATGGGGCAGGTGGTGGTATGGATGGGGACAGGTGGTGGTGTATGGACAGGTGGTGGTATGGATGGCAGGTGGTGGTATGGATGGGGCAGGTGGTGGTATGGATGGGCAGGTGGTGGTATGGATGGGGCAGGTGGTGGTGTGGATGGGGAAAGGTGGTGGTATGGATGGGGCAGGTGGTGGTATGGATGGGGCAGGTGGTGGTATGGATGGGGCAGGTGGTGGTATGGATGGGGCAGGTGGTGGTATGGATGGGGCAGGTGGTGCTGTAGGTTCAACATAGCTAATTACCCTATATGTTTTTCCTTGCCTTAGTAACTGTCTCTTTTCATTATAGTTTACGCCAGTTTTCGGCCCGTACTAAAAGTTTGTTTAGGTCTTCGTATAATCGGATCTTCTATAATGTCGCCAAATCTTCGTATGAACTAATTATTCGCTATATTATTGTGTCGTTCAGCAGCTTGTCGTTAATGTACATAATAAAAAGTAACGGCCTGGGGGGTACACCGCTTGTAACCTTTCCCCCCAGTAGGACTTTCTACAGTTAATACTCATCCCTCTGTTGCCTGTCTGTTAACTTTGCCATAATTCAATTTAGGATTTCCCCTCCAGTGTCATATCTTGTGTTGCACCCTATCATAAGCTTGGTTAAAGTCGAGGTAAATAACATAGTGGTTACCATTGCCCACAGATTCCATAATGCTTGAAAAGAATTTGAAGTAAATTTGTCAAGCATGAACGCTCTCTAAAACTGCCCGGTAGTCATTACTTAACTGGGTGTTTTCAAGGCGATTACGAGTTGAATTTAGTAGCTATTACGTCGAGTAAGTTCCCCTAGTTGATGTTAAACTTATTGGAGGTTGTTTGTAGGTAGTGTTCTGGACCCTTTTATTAACATGGATATTACATTAGGTATTATCCAGGACTGTGATACAACACCCGATTTTAATAACATATTAAACAAATTAGTGGAGGTAGTCTACTAACCTCTTGTGTACGGGGTCGCCTCTAAGCTGAATAAAATCTTCTGACGTTATCCAAATAAAATTATTAAAGTGACGTTCCCTTAGCGAAGGTGTAAACATTTGTCTCATCCGGACTTGACGTATTATTTGGTTTTAATTTATCTATTTGATTAAAATCTTTGTAACTAATCATTATTAGTCGATTGATTTTATTTTCTTCACAGCCTCAAAACATATTACCTACCTCGGGAACTATGTCTAGATCTTCTCATGTGAAAACTGATTATTTCTCATTTTCTGTGTATTGGCCGAGTCAGTGGCCTTGTGTGTATGACTAGCAACAGGGTACCGTGTTCCACTACCAGGTGTCACACACACACACACACACACACACACACACACACACACACACACACACACACACACACACACACACACACACACACACCACATAAGAATACGGATAATATACCTAAAAAGTCGAAAGGACAGATTTCTTGATAAGAAGCTAAATGTAAGAGACACTTGTAAATGGCGAGAAGTTCAGTAGTATCAAAAGTTCTCCGTCAGTATCTCGCCAGAGGTCGCGTCTCTAACACAACATTACAACATGTTAAAACGCTTGAGAGTTATGATACTATCTCAGAAGAATTGATTCGTATAAAAATATTGCTCGCTTGAAAAAACTTTACGACCCAAATATAAAACCCACATCCTGAAACCTCAAGAAAATACTGATCCAGTGGCGGTGGTGGCGGCTGTCATACAACATTTATATACCTCCATGAAAACCCTGAAGAGGAAGACGATACTACTCGCATATAAAGAGTCAAATATCACAAATCGTTCCTCGGAAATACCCGGCTGAGGTTGGTGACTGGAGAAACAATATGCTCTGAGATTGAATCCGTTCGGAAATATCCTAAGTGAAGAAAAACAATGGCGGGCACATCTCTGGCACAATATTGTCGGCAGATATTATGGCCTGGAGGAAGGGAAGACCTGGCCACACAACCACATTTCTCCTGTGTTTCTTACCTGCTCGTTTGTCTCCCGCTCTTTATTTCTTTGGTGGTGACGGCCATCTTGCCAATAATTCTGGATTTCCTGTCAAACTTTACCTCGGAGTATTTTAGTCGTGGTCCAGTGTGTGAAAATATATCTATATATGTATTCCTGACTCAGCGCATACTTTAAGTGTATACCTAACCTAACTTTCTCAGGTAGCATTAAGGTATTCTACTTCTCCTGTGCTCTCTCTGTAGCTCACTCTGTTGTCCATCCACGCAACAAACTTGTCTCCCCTCCACTCCCCCGGTGGTCGTCTCGTCAGCCCCAGACGTCATACTCCCCCTTGAGCCATAGTTAATGCCCGCCGTAAGTTTTTCCCAAATGATCGATCCTGTACACTTAGCGGCCATAAGCCGTAACTTCTGTCTCGGCTTATCCTTCTAAAACGCTGTATTAAAAGGCAGCTTGCCAAAAACACGCCCACCCACGCCTTCCGCGCCTCACACACGCCCCCTTCCCCCCATACATTCATACAGGTGGTAGATCTATATCAGTTCTTACACAATTTAGATTATTCATACAGGTGGTAGTTTCTCCTTATCCCATACACAGTTTCATACACGACACAGATGGTATGTTCAGTAGCCTCGGCTCTTCTCACACACCATCCTATACATCCGTACAGGCTGCAGGTCACAGTACATCCGTAGCACCAACACACTAAATTGTGTTCAGTTGCACGCGCGCACACACACACACACTTAGAGGTAGTCAGCCTCGAGTAGGTGTTCTAGTTAGCGGTAGTGTGTGTGTGTGTGTGTGTGTGTGTGTGTGTGTGTGTGTGTGTGTGTGTGTGTGTGTGTGTGTGATGGACATTATGAATCGTAAACAGAACAACAACAGCAATGACAATGGTAATGATAATGATGGTAATAATAATAATAATCATATTGGTATAGCCAGCGAGAGACGACCGCTCCCGAGGCTAATACAACCAAATGGTGAACATATGTGTTGTCGGAGGGCGCAGTAATACTTGCAAATGCCAATATGGAATGTGTGAATAACCAATAAAGTAGAATGGACACGGATTTGGCTTTAATTTAGTTTAAAATACACTATTAGATTAAACGGGGCGGCAGCCAGTCTCAATGGAGTGACGTGCCGCTGGCCAGCTTGAGGGAAGCGTTCCAGAGTGGGAGTGGACGGGACTGAAGATTAATCCCAATATATTTCAACTTAAGAATAACCACCCTAACGCTGACCTAGTCCCCCCCCCCTTCCTCCCAGGTAGTGTCAGGGTGTTTAATCTACAGGTGAAGTAAACTAAAGCTGCCTCCCGAAAGCTTGGAATGCTGTACAGATGCCGTAGCTATACTTCACCCCTGAGCAGTTGCTTCAAGTTATAAGGGATTCATTCGTCCTAACTTGGAGTAGTGCTCTCATATCTGGGGTGGCTCTTCTTCTGTCCAATCTTCTTATTAACTCTCCTCCTTTAGTTGATAATCTTTCTTCCTTTTCTCTTCGTTGCATTGTTGCTTCACTCTCTCTCTTTTACAGGTACTTTAACGGGCAATGTTCGGTGGATTTGGCATCCTGTGTACCGCCGGCAAAGCCTTGGGCTCGTAACACCCGTCTTGCCCGTGGTGCCCACCGTTTCTCTGTGGATGTCGGTCACACTAGAATAACCCGTTATAGTACATCTTTCTTTCCTCACACAGCCAAACTGTGGAATGTTCTGCCTTCTTCTGTGTTTCCATACTCATACAATGTCTCACTTTAAAAAGCTGCTTTACAGTCATCTTCGTGGTGTAGATTAATATCTTTTTCTATTCTATTTTTAATTTCTTTTCACTCTTATTTTTGTCGCCCACCAGGCCTCGTTGTGGGTCGATGACCTGTGCCCGGGTGGACTATTACCCGTAAAATAAATAAAAGCTAGGGTGGGTGGAGGTTAATATTCAGGTGATCCTAACCTTATACACAGACTTTTTCTTGTATTTATTTATAAAGATCTATGTTTTTATTTACTCATTTTATTTTACTTATTTCCTTAATTCGGTTACTAGGTTTTCTGTATTTATTTTTATTAATTTAAATTTGTTATTATTTTTTGCACATGTGTAAGAGTTTTTATATTTTAATATGTTCATTTATAGTCTGTGTATTGCTTTATTTAATTGTATTTATTTTCATTATTTTCCTTAAAGTTTTACTTGTTTATTATTATTTATTAATTTCTAATGATTATCTTTTTTTATTAATTGGTATTTATTGGTTTACTTTTGTATTTATTTTTGTTGACATCCTCATGTAGAATATGCGGTTGTTTCAGATTTGTAGAGCTTGGTATTTTTTAAATATTTATATATAATAAATATTTCTATAATATATATAACTATTTAATCACACACACCCGTGTCTCTCAAGGCTACTGGGACCCGATATCAGCGTCGATAAACTATTTATGTCCTCCCGTTGTGTCTGTCTGACTGTGGAGGAGAGGGTGCTGGGGTGAGGGACACAACAGGATGAAAGTAACAATACTGTATACACGTGACTTATGCAACTCTCTCTCTCTCTCTCTCTCTCTCTCTCTCTCTCTCTCTCTCTCTCTCTCTCTCTCACAAGAAAGGGTTACATCCCACGTGGACGATTCCTAAATATACATAAATCAAGAATATAAACAAACCTGGACTAGAATTCAGAATTACACCACAAATGAAATAATCTAATTATCCTCAATGTACACAAAAATGCCAATACCTGTACACAAGACACACACACACACACACACACACACACACAGGAGCTCAACTTCATGAACACAATGATCGACAACTCACAAAATATAAGAAGCACAGTAGATTAGTTAACATCTTGTTGTTACATAGTGAAGGTTTCATCTGGAGCAGTAACAGAGATTTGACCTAACCTAACCTAAACTAACCTGACCTAACCTACCCTAACTAAACCTAACCTAACCTGACCTAACCTAACCTGACCTAACCTAACCTAACCTAACCTAACCTACCCTAACTAAACCTAACCTAACCTAACTTTACCTTGCCTAACTTACCCTTATACTACTTAACCTACTCATCTTAACCTACTCATCGTAACCTACTCATCTTAACCTACTCATCTTAACCTACTCATCTTAACCTACTCATCTTAACCAACTCATCTTAACCTACTCATCTTAACCTACTCAACCTACTCATAACCTATCTTAACATCTTAACCTACTCATCTAACCTACTCATCTTAACCTACTCATCTTAACCTACTCATCTTAACCTACTCATCTTAACCTACTCATCTTAACCTACTCATCCTACTCATCTTAACCTACTCATCTTAACCTACTCCTACTCATCTAACCTACTCATCTTAACCTACTCATCTTAACCTACTCATCTTAACCTACTCATCTTAACCTACTCATCTTAACCTACTCATCTTAACCTACTCATCTTAACCTACTCATCTTAACCTACTCATCTTAACCTACTCATCTTAACCTACTCATCTTAACCTACTCATCTTAACCTACTCATCTTAACCTACTCATCGTAACCATCTCTTAATATCTTCATCTATAAGTGTTGAGTGTTTCTTTTTTTTCATTCGCCTCGTCTTTTGTTACTGTATGTTGTCTTTGTTGTGTCTTTGTCCTCCCGTTGTGTCTTTGTCCTCCCGTTGTGTCTTTGTCCTCCCGTTGTGTCTTTGTCCTCCCGTTGTGTGTCTTTGTCCTCCGTTGTGTCTTTGTCCTCCCGTTGTGTCTTTGTCCTCCCGTTGTCTTTGTCCTCCCGTCTTTGTCCTCCCGTTGTCTTTGTCCTCCCGTTGTGTCTTTGTCCTCCCGTTGTCTTTGTCCTCCCGTTGTGTCTTTGTCCTCCCGTTGTGTCTTTGTCCTCCCGTTGTGTTGTTTTCCTCCTCACCCAAGTAAACAATGTGAAGTTTTTTAATGATAAGTTTTACGTCCAACTTGAGCTATAGAGGCGAATTTCTTTACCCTCTGTTAACACTTGTTCTCATCGTGTCTGAGTCGTGATTAAAACTTGTTCTCATCGTGTCTGAGTCGTGATTAAAACCTGTTCTCAACGTATGTGAGTCGTGTTTTAAATTTAGAGCGGAATATCCTCCTACACTCCCCGATTCTCACATCATTATTTAAATATTAAGAGGTTAGCTGAGTATATTTACATCTTAAGGATATTCACCCTAACGCTCTTCTAACTTAATCTGAATTTAATCCAACTTAACCTAATCAAACCGGACCTGATCTAACTTTATCTAACAAGTATAACCTAACCTAACCTAACCTAACCTAACCAAACAATGACTGACAGCTTATAGTCACTTATTGCTCTCTGTTTATTATCTGATATTGTGTGTGTTAGTTTCTACATAACCGGGTAATTAATTCTATAGCAGGATCTAAATTGTTCTCTCTATGCTAATTAATTATTGATCGATTACTTTCAAGTTAATTATTAGTTTTGGACAGTCAAATGAAATTCTTAACTAACATTCAAATTTTTGTTGTGTATGTTATAATCGAGTGGCTGTCATGTTGTAATAGTGTGTGTTATGTTGTGATAGTGTGTGTCATGTTGTAATAGTGTGTGTTATGTTGTAATAGTGTGTGTCATGTTGTAATAGTGTGTGTTATGTTGTAATAGTGTGTGTCATGTTGTAAGAGTTTTGTATTATGTTGTAATAGTGTGTGTGTGTCATGTTGTAATAGTGTGTGTCATCTTGTAATTGTGTTTGTTATGTTGTAATAGTGTGTGTCATGTTGTAATAGTGTGTGTCATCTTGTAATTGTGTGTGTTATGTTGTAATAGTGTGTGTCATGTTGTAATTTTGTGTGTTATGTTGTAATAGTGTGTGTCATCTTGTAATGTGTTATGTTGTAATAGTGTGTGTACGTCATGTTGTAATAGTGTGTGTTATATTTGTAATAGTGTGTGTGTTGTAATAGTGTGTGGTATGTCATGTTGTAATAATAGTGTGTGTCATGTTGTAATAGTGTGTGTGTCATGTTGTATTAGTGTGTGTCATGTTGTAATAATGTGTGTCATGTGTGTGAGTTCTAAGTGTGTGTCATGTTGTAATAGTGTGTGTCATGTTGTAATATTGTGTGTCATGTTGTAATAGTGTGTGGTATGCTGAAATAGTGTATGCATGTTGTAATAGTATGTGTTATGTTGTAATAGTGAGTGTCATGTTGTATTATTGTGTGTCATGTTGTAATAGTGTGTGTCATGCTGTAATATTGTGTGTTATCTTGTAATAGTGTTTGTGTGTCATGTTGTAATAGTGTGTGCATGTTGTAATAGTGTGTGTTATGTTGTAATAGTGAGTGTCATGTTGTGTTAGTGTGTGTCATGTTGTAATAGTGTGTGTGTGTATCTCATGTTCTAATAGTGTGTGTCATGTTGTAATAGTGTGTGTGTCATGTTGTATTAGTGTGTGTCATGTTGTAATAGTGTGTGTCATGTGTGAGTGAAAAAATCATACAGTAAGTGTCGCTAATCCCACACATAACACCTGTAATACCTGTGATGGCGAGCACAGGTTTTACAAGGTTGACAGAGTTAAGTGAATGATGAGGATCAACACCTGCCCCGTGATTGACGCTATTGTATACACGAGGATTACAACACACCCAAAGTGGATTAGGACGAGCAAAAGAGAGGCTTTCACACACACGCACACACACACACACACACACACACACACACACACACACACACACACACACACACACATCCTTGACCACCGAAGGGTCAAGACGTACCTGGCGCTCCTCTCGGAGCAGCCAGGTCAACTGTTATGTTGGCCCATACCAACTCCCTCCCCTGAACCCTCCTCCCCACCGGAATATCAACAAGTTCACGCCAGAAGTTACTATTTCATTTAGGAAAGAAATGGAACCAGTGTTAAACAGAGGTGAACAGTGGTGAACAGTGCTTAAGTCAGTGAGAACAACTCAACAGTAACAGTGGTACCCAAGTTGACCTTTCACACAGTGAGGTCCCAGGTACCCAGTGATAACGGCCCGTGAGACCCAACTACCAGCGATGTGTTAATCCGTCTACGATAGGAAGGCCTGGAACCACACCTCACTCATATAACACCATCTGTGAGGGAATTACTACACCACGTGAGGCCCCTCATAACACCATATGTGAAGGAGTTACTACACCACGTGAGGCCCCTCATAACACCATCTGTGAGGGAATTACTACACCACGTGAGGCCCCTCATAACACCATCTGTGAGGGAATTACTACACCACGTGAGGCCCCTCATAACACCATCTGTGAGGAATTACTACACCACGTGAGGCCCCTCATAACACCATCTGTGAGGGAATTACTACACCGTGAGGCCCCTCATAACACCATCTGTGAGGGAATTACTACACCACGTGAGGCCCCTCATAACACCATCTGTGAGGGAATACTACACCACGTGAGGCCCCTCATAACACCATCTGTGAGGGAACTACTACACCACGTGAGGTCCCTCCTAACACCATCTGGGAGGGAGTTACTACACTACGTTTTTGCTGTTCAACACCTACATTAATCTGTATGTTCACTGTATGTTCCTTTACCTTTCTCTAATGAAGGCTTTTGTTAAACCACCAATGTATGTAATAAGTCATTTATGCCCAATGTATATTTTCAGCCTTCGGGCTGCAGAACTTTTTCAATAAACCGTTAATTATTATTATTATTATTATTATTACACACACACACACACACACACACACCGGTGTTATTTGGATAGAATCAAGTTAAAAGCAATCAGTCAGGCATCTCGTTCCCAACATTATAAAAACTATCAAATAAATTAGGTGTCATATTACTCGCACAGCACCCACCTGAACCACACAGTGAGTGAGTGATAGATAGGAAGTGAGAAAGGCCTAATCAATATATAATTAAGTGAAAGGTACATACATAGTACAGGTTCGGTTAGGTTAGGTTAGGTTAGGAGAGCAACAATCAGCTATCCATTACACACAAGAGAGATGGGAATATGATGGAATAGAAGGGATGGATGCCTGGATGTGACGACTCGTGACCCGATCTGACCTCTGCCACAACGGACTCATGATGACCCAGGTATAATAGGTGAGAAGTAAACATTTCCCAACCAAGTAGTTCTCTTACCTAGCTAAAACCACTAGAATTTTTCTCACTAGATATGTCCCACTCACACCACAAGCATCACCCTCTCACAATATGTCTCAATCATAACACCACAAGTATCACCCTCTCACTAGATATGTCTCACAACACCACAAGTATCACCCTCTCACACCACCATAAGGACACAGTCAGTAGTCTATGTTTTTGTGTGATAGTTACCTTCTTCTATGCATTTACGTGTCGTCAATGTATCGTATATGTCGCGATCCCACTACCCTTTATACCTGGGGAGTGAATCCTACCCCAAGTTATTATCAAATATAGGAACAAATAGGGAACACGGCAATAATTATCCCCACAAAAACCTACTCAACTAAATGTATTTGAATAAGTAAGAACAGTTGAAGTAAGTAAGTCACAAAAGGGAAGATAATTAATTAATTCAATTTATGTTCTAAAGGGAGTACTGACTAGCAAACAAGAATTTAAGGGAATAAGTGATTATATATTAAAATAAGAGTGATGCCGGAAGGGTGAAAATACACCGTTAAGGAGTTAGACCAAACGAATACTACTTAACATAACTATATTACACAGACATACAAAATATATATATATATATATATATATATATATATATATATATATATATATATATATATATATATATATATATATATATACAACAATCCCTACAAAATAGTTATTTCCTACCAAACAGGAGATTCCTTACCACCAGGATCCCTTCCTAGGCCTAACTAAACGTGTCACTAATACCTCATACCCCTAGGGCATTGCAGAAGACTGGACAAGGTACTAGACAAGGGTCAAGGCTAGAGAACGAATGGATACGACTACCATATGCCACGGTTTTTCGCTACTGGGGAAGCGTGGGGCACGTCGTGGAGGAGCGCGTCTCATATCACGTGATCCAGGACATTTGCTAGATAATTTATATAATTGATTAATACTTCTCTTGATTTGACTTAACAGAGTAACACAATGATGCATATTAATAACATACATAAATATACAATTAACCTAAGTAACTAAGAACAATAATAATATAATAAGTACAATTAACAAATTATTAATAGCTTGTGTGAAATGGAGGCGTGAACATATGCCTCACGCTATGCGAGTTCCCGAGCGCTCAGGCACGTGACATATAGAAATTATGTTATCAGAGTAGAAGAAATGTGTGCATTAGGATTCGTCAGTTGTATGTATTGGCTTTACATATAACAGTGTCAGTTTTGTACAAGATGAAGAATTTGTGTTTGCTGCCTTTAGTAAATTGAGTGGAATATTTAATAAATAATTAATATTGTAATTATACTTCCTCTTACGACGGATTTAAAATATTGCGTGAAAACGTAAACAAAAAGATATATTGTATCGTTTAGGAGCTCTTCTGTCGGTGTCGTAAATATTTAGGCGTGTCTATGGCGCCCTTCTCAGCGTTGTGGGTTGACCGGATTGATCCCCCGAGGTCAGTTACTGTGTGAGGGAAATTTATGTGGAGCGACGAGTGGTCCAGCAGGGCGGCGAGTGGTCCTGCGGGAGCGGCAGCTGATGGAGAGATGTGCTGGCAGGTATCTGTCCGCCGGGGACTGCCTGCCCAGGAGGCTTCTAACGGGTTGTACAGTCAGGGTCAAAAGTTTGCTCCCTCACAAAACGAAATAGCATCGACCCCAAACGAGATAAAACAGTCAGGTTAAGTAATTTCCCAGACTCATCACTGTGACTCGGTTTCACCACGGGGAGCGAACTTTTGTCCCCGACTCTACCATGGAGCTGCGTGTCCAGTAGGCCTTTAGAGAGTTGTACCAGGGAGCTGCTTGTCGAGGAGACCTCTAGAGAGTTGTACCACGGAGCTGACTGCCCAGGAGACCTCTAGAGACTTGTACCAGGGAGTTGCCTGCCCAGGAGACCTCTAATTGGTTGTATCAAGGAGCTGCCTGTCCAGGAGGAACTTCCAATTAAATATTTCATCATTTCGTCTAGTTACATTAAAAGAAAGTATAGTTCATGTATGAAAAGCCTCGGTCCCAATAACCCGTGGTTGTTATTATTAAGAGATGTGGAAGCGCTTGATTTAAGGTCATGACTGTGTAGGTGGACCTCTGAGGAGGAAGAGTGTATTTTTTTTTTTTGGCATTTGTTACATACAAACAAAACAAGGTTAACGTGGGACCAGTAAGTGTTGTTGTCTGTGAAACGTTACTTGTGTTTCACAACACCAAGTTCTTATCTTACACGTGATAGGTTGTTACTAACAAATACATAAAATTTCAGTGGTTGACACATTTGTAAAATTAATTATCATAGTAACCAAATAAATTCTGGAGCGCCCGGTGAGCGCTTCATATATTATGCTCAGCAGTTGAGTGAATTTATGCAAACTAGAACAGTTTTCATAATGTATAACGGAGTCCATCGTGTGTGTCCCGCCACGCCGGGTAACTGTTTCCTCTAATATTATATCGGTAATGTCACAGTGACTTGACCTTTCCGTGGCCAGTAACCATGGCCATTGATAATTCAGCGCCACATAAAGGCCATTCTCGGGGCCCAGCCGGCTGTGACCATCTCCCTCACCATCACCACTACTTGCCCCACCACCACTACCTGCCCCACCACCACTATCTGCCCCACCACCACTATCTGCCCCAACACCATTAACTGCCCCACCACCATCTCCACGACCTGCCCCGCCACCGTCACCACTACCTGCCCTGCCACCATCACCACTACTTACCCCGCCCCCATCATCACTACCTCCCCCGCCACCATCACCACTACCTGCCCCACCACCTTCACCACTACCTGCCCCACCACCATCACCACTTTGCCCCGGGCCACCATCACCACTACCACTCACCGCCCCATCACCACTACACCTGCCCCTGCCACCATCATCACTACCTGCCCCACCACCATCACCACTACCTGCCCCGCCACCATCACCATCCTTACCCCGCCATCGTCACTCACTACCTGCCCCGCCACCATCACCATAACTTACCTGCCCCTCATCACCACTACCTGCCCCCACCACCATCACCACTACATTGCCCTGCCACCATCACCACTACCACTCCCCGCCCCATCACCACTACCTGCCCCGCCACCATCACCACCTGCCCCGCCACCATCACCACCACCTGCCCCGCCACCATCATCACTCACCTGCCCCTGCCACCATCACTACTACTTATCCCTCCCCATCACCACTACTTGCTCCACACCAACACCACCACCCGCCCGCCACCCACCACCACTTACCCGCCCCATCACCATTACCTGCCCCGCCACCATCACCACTACTTCACGCCACCATCACCACTACTACCCCGCCACCATCACCAGTACTTACCCTGCCCCATCATCATTACCTGCCCTGCCACCATCATCACACCTGCCCCACCACCATAGCCACTACCTGCCCCGCCACCATCATCACTACCTGCCCCACCACCATCATCACTACCTGCCCCGCCACCATCACCACTACCTGCCCCACCACCATCACCACTACCTGCCCCGCCACCATCACCACCTGCCCCGCCACCATCACCAGTACTTACCCCACCAATATCACCACCACCTGCCCCCCCACCATCACCACTACCTGCCCCGCCATCATCACCACTACCTGCACCGCCACCACTCCTTGCCTCGCCAGAAAATACTCTTTACACCCAGCGCCACAATATGCTGACCACGAGGGAATGCTCTTGTGACCTCTACTCTGTATTCCTTTTCGTGCTACCGCTCACAGAATGAGTATGGAGTGCACAATAAAGTAGCTGCTGTCTGCGCCCAAATTCAAACATTCAAATTCCTCTACCACCACCATCAGCAGTAATTGGGAACCTGGATGTTAATCGATTTGCGGATCGTGTTCAGGGGTAATGGTTAGCCAGTGCAGTTGGCGAGTTGTCCGGTCTTCTTGGACTATTCCTTGACACTGGGTCATGCAGCTCGTTAACTTAGGGTGTGGTTGTTGTGTCGACGACAGCTTCTACACCTTAAACAAATTCACGCCGAGGTGGCCCTTGAGCCGGCCATCCTCGTTACACAAGGGGCAACCATTATTTACACCACCACCACCACTACCTGTCCCTCCTACACCACCACCACTACCTGTCCATCCTACACCACCACCACTACCTGTCTCTCGACACCACCACCACTACCTGTCTCTCCGACACCACCACCACTCCATCCTACACCACCACTACCACCTGTCCCTCCCTCCCCCTCACACCACCACTACTACCTGTCCCTCCCACACCACCACCACCACCTGTCCCTCCCACACCACCACCACTACCTGTCCCTCCCACACCACCACTACTACCACACCACCACACTACCTGTCCCTCCTACACCACCACTACTACCTGTCCCTCCACACCACCACTACTACTCTGTCCCTCCTACACCACCACCACTACCTGTCCCTCCCACACCACCACACCACTACCTGTCCCTCCCACACCACCACCACCACCTGTCTCTCCCACACCACCACCACCACCACCACCACCCGTCCTCCCACACCACCACCACCACCACCTGTCTCCACACCACCACCACTACCTGTCCCTCCCCACACCACCCCACCACCACCCTGTCCCTCCCCACAACCACCACCACCTGTCCCTCCCACACCACCACCACTACTCCGTCCCTCCCCCTACCACCACCACCACCTGTCCCCTCCCACACCACCACCTACTGTCCCTCCCACACCACCACTACCTGTCCCTCCCTGTCCACCACTACTACCTGTCCCTCCCTACACCACCACCTACCTGTCCCTCCCACACCACCACACACTACCACCTGTCCCTCCCCACACCACCTACCACTCCCTCCTACCTGTCCCCCACCACCACTACTACCTGTCCCTCCTAAACCACCACCACTACCTGTCCCTCCTACACCACCACCACTACCTGTCTATCCTACACCACCACCTCCACCTGTTCATCCTACACCATCATCTCCTATTCCATCATCATCATCACCACTATCACCACCACCGCGATGAGTACCACCACCATCACCTTCCCTCACAGCATCACACTGGTCACGCAACACCACTCTTCCCAAAGTGGACCGTATACCTGTAAATTAATTACCTGTATGGCCTTGAATAAATAGGATATAGGTAACGAAGTCCTGGTGTGAGAGGTAAGACTACCCATAGTGTTGTAAACAATATGTTGGGAGGAAGGGAAGAGGAGGTGGAGGAGGAGTAAGGGAAGAGGAGGAGAGGAGAAAGAAGAGGAAAAGAAGGAGGACGTGTGTTGAGGTTCGATGGAATGTACTGAATGTTAAAAGAATGTTGAAAAGTGTTATGTTATATTGCATGGGTCAGCCAGTTTGTAGAGGGAGAGAATTTGAGAGAGGTGTGTGTGTGTGTGTTTAGGGAGATGGTTGTTGTGTTCAGGCAGCCTTTGTAGCTGACTGTGTTGACAAACCATATGCGTCATCACAGTGTTGGGAAGGTGGGTGTTTGTCCTGTGGTGGTCACGGCAGTACTAGTGGTAGAGAGACTGTGGCCTAGACCATCCTTGAAATTATGACACAGAGGGATTACATATATAAAAATTGTCTTTTAAAAATTTATATTAATAATAATAATAATAATAATAATAATAATAATAATAATAATAATAATAATAATAATAATAATAATAATAATAATAATAATAATAATAATAATACTCAGGTGTTACGTGAGGGAAAGTAGCAGTAACGTGAAGGGTGGTTGTTAAAGTAGTTATACGTATTTGACATTAATAAAGATTTGAACGTTACTCCCTGGCTACTCTCTCTCTCTCTCTCTCTCTCTCTCTCTCTCTCTCTCTCTCTCTCTCTCTCTTTCAGTGTGTGGGAGGGAGACTATGCTGGTGTAGCGGGCATTGCTTAACTTAGTGTAGGCTGAGTTATTAAAGGGGTGAGGTGTTATTAGAGAGAGAAAGAGAGCAGCTGTTATCAAGGGCAGATGAACCATAACAATTACTAAATGCTCCTAAGGATGTTATTCTAATTGTTATTGTTGAGAAAGTTAATGGGGGAGTCATGGAGCCAAGTTATTGTTCAGTGTTCAGTAACGTGATCTGTTCATTTACGTGTTATTTATGTTCATTTACGTGTTATTTATGTTGTTATTCACAGGTAAATTATTAAACGATATTTTATATTAAGAACGTGTTGGTGGTGGTGTTAGTGTTGGTGGTGATGCTGGTGGTGGTGTTAGTGTTGGTGTTGGTGGTGGTGTTAGTGTTGGTGGTGATGCTGGTGGTGGTGTTAGTGTTGGTGTTGGTGGTGGTGTTAGTGTTGGTGGTGGTGTGATGTGGTGGTGAGTGATGGTCAGTGGTGTTGATGTTGGTGTTGGTGGTGGTGTTAGGCTCGGTGCCGGTGTTAGTGTTGGTAGTGGTGTTGGTAGTGGTATTGAGTGATGAGTGTTAGTGTTGATGTTGGTGTTGGTGGTGGTGTTAGCTCAGTGGTGTTGGTGTTAGTATTGTTAATGATGGTGGTGGTGGTGGTGGTGGTGGTGTTGGTGTTGTTGGTGTTGGTGGTGGTGTTGGTGTTGGTGGTGTTGTTGGTGTTTAGTCAAGGTGCCAGGTGTTAGTGTTGGTGGTGGTGGCGTTGGTGGTGGTGTTGTTGTTGGTGCCAGTGGTGTTGGTGCCAGTCAAGTGGCCAGGTGTTGTTGTTGGTGTTAGTGTAGCGTTGGTGTTGGCAATTGGTGGTGGTCAAACCCAGTGTTAGTATTGGTGCCGGCGCCAGTCCGGTGCCAGTTGGTGCGTCAAAACAGTGTCCGGCGTCCGGGTGTTGGTGTTAGTGTTGGTGTTAAGTCATGTCAAGTGCGTCAAACAGTGTGTGTCAAGTGGTGCGTGGTGTTGGAGTGTTAGTGTTGGTGTTGGTGTTGGTGTTAGGTTGGTGTTGGCGTTGGTGTAGTGTGTAGTGTTGGTGTTGGTGTTAGTGGTGTTGGTGTTGGTGTTAGTGTTGGTGTTGGTGTGTCATGTGTTAGTGTTGGTGTTGGTGTTGGTGTTAGTGTTGGTGTTGGTGTTAGTGTTGGTGGTAGTGTTGGAGTGTTGGTGTTGGTGTTGGTGTTGGTGTTAGTGTTGGTGTTGAGGTGTTGAGTGTTGAATTATTTTGGTGTTGGTGTTGGTGTTGGTGTTAGTGTTGGTGGTGGTGTTGGTGTTGGTGTTGTGTTGGTGTTGGTGTTGGTGTTGGTGTTGGTGTTTGGTGCCGTTGTGTTGTGGCGTTGGTGTTGATTATTTGGTGTTAGTGTTTGATTTGGTATTGGTGTTGTTAGTGTAGATTGTTGGTGTTAGTATTGATTGTTGGTGTTGGTGGTATTGTTGGTGTTGGTGTTGGTGTTGGTGTTGGTGTTGGTGTTGGGTGTTGTTGTTGTGTTGGTGTTAGTGGTGTTAGTGTGGTGGTGTTAGCATTGGTGGTGTGTTGGTGGTGGTGTTAGTGTTGTGTTAGCGTTAAAAGTGTTAGTGTTGGTGGTGGTGTTAGTGTTGGTGTAATTGGTGGTGTGTTAGTGTTGGTGGTGGTGTTAGTGTTGGTGTTTTGGTGGTGTTGTTAGTGGTGGTGTTGGTGGTGGTGTTAGTGTTGTGGTAGTGGTTGTTGGTGTTGAGTGATGGTGTTGTTGGTGGTTGTGTTAGTGGTGGTGTTCGTGGTGGTGTTAGTGTTGGTGGTGGTGTTGGTGTGGTGGTGTTGGTGGTGGTGGTATGTTGGTTGTGTTAGTGTGGTGGTGTTAGTGTTGGTGGTGGTGTTATTGGTGGTGCTGGTGCTAGTGTTGGTGTTGGTGTTTGGTGGTGGTGTTAGTGTTTGGTGGTGGTGTTAGTGTTGGTGCTGGCGTTAGTGTTGCTATGTCATGTCAGTGTTGGCGTTAGTGTTGGTGTTGGTGTTGTGTTGTTGGTGGTGTTGGGTGTTGGTGTTGGTGTTGGTGTTAGTATTATGTGTTGTTAATGTATGTTTAAGTGTTGGTGTTAGTGTTGGTGTTGTATCAGTGGTGTGTTGGTGGGTGTTAGTGTGGTGTGGTGTTAGTGCAGGTGTTAGTGTTGGTGTTGTAAAGGTGTTGAAGTATGTTGGTGTTGGTGTTAAAGTGTTGGTGTAGTTGGTTATGTGTTGGTGCTGGTGTTGGCAAGTTGGTGTGGTATGGTGTTGGTGTTAGTGTTGGTGTTGGTGTTAGTGTTGGTGTTGGTGTTGGGTGTTGGTGTTGGTGTTGTGTTGTTGGTGTTAGTGTTGGTGTTGGTGTTAGTGTTGAATTGTTGGTGTTGGTGTTGGTGTTGGTGTTGGTGGTGGTGTTGGTGTTGGTGTTAGTGTTGGTGTTGGTGTTAGCGGTTGTGTGGTTGGTGTTAGTGGTGGTGGTTATTGTTGGTGTTGTTGGTGTTTATTGGTGTTAGTTGGCGTTGGTGTTGGTGTTGGTGTTGGTGTTAGTGTTGGTGTTAGTATTGGTGGTGGTGTTGGTGTTGGTGCGGTGGTGTTGGGTGTGTTAGTGTGTTGGTGGTGTGGTGTTTAGTGTGGTGGTGTTGGTGTTAGTGGTTGTTAGTTGCTAGTGGTGTTTGTGTTGGTGTTGGTGTTGGTGCTATGTTGGTGGTGTGTTAGTGTTGCTAGTAAAGTTTGTTGTTGGCATTAGGTGTGGTGTTAGTGTTGGTGTTGGTGGTGGTGTTATTGATGGTGGTAGTCTCTTGGTTTTAGTGTTGGTGGTGGTGTTGGTGTTAGTGTTGGTAGGTGTTAGGTTAGCGTTGGTGGTGGTGTTGGTGTTGGTGGTGGTGTTTGGTGTTAGTGTGGTGGTGGTGTTAGTGGTGGTGGTGGTGTTCGTGTTGTTTTGGTGGTGTTAGTGGTGGTGTTGGTGGTGGTGTTAGTGTTGGTGGTGGTTGTGGTGTTGGTGATGGTGTTGTGGTGGTTGTGGTGTTAGTGGTGGTGTGTTAGTGGTGTTAGTGTGGTGTTGGTGTTGTGGAGTGGTGTTGAGTGGTGGTGGTGGTGGTGTTAGTGGTGGGTTAGTGTTGGTTGTTCTTTGGTGGTGGTGTTGGTGGTGGTGGTGGTGGTGTTGGTGTGGTATAGTGTTGCTGGTGGTTGTTGTTGGTGGTGGTGGTGTTGGTGGGTGTTAGTGTTGGTGGTGGTGTTAGTGTTGGTGCTAGCGTTAGTGTTGGTGTCAGTGCTGGCGTTAGTGTTGGTGTTTAGTGAATGTTCAGTGTTAGTATTAGTGAATCAGTGTTTAGTATTCAGTGAGTCAGTGTTTAGTGTTCAGTGAGTCAGTGTTTAGTGCTTCAGAGTCAGTGTTTGTTGCTTTGTGAGTCAGTGTGTCAGTGAGTCAATGTGCTTTGTGAGTCAGTGTTTGGTGCTTTGTAAGTCAGTGTTTAGTGTCTAGTGAGTCAGTGTTTAGTGCTCAGTGAGTCAGTGTTTGGTGCTTTAGAGTCAGTGTTTCAGTGTTTAGTATTGAGTGAGTCAGTGTTTAGTGTTCAGTGAGTCAGTTTTTAGTGTTCAGTGAGTCAGTGTTTAGTGCTTTGTGAGTCAGTGTTTGGTGCTTTGTGAGTCAGTGTTTAGTGTTCAGTGAGTCAGTGTTTGGTGCTTTGTGAGACAGTGTTTGGTGCTTTGTGAGTCAGTGTTTGGTGCTTTGTGAGTCAGTGTTTAGTGTTCAGTGAGTCAGTGTTTGGTGCTTTGTGAGTCAGTGTTTGGTGCTTTGTGAGTCAGTGTTTAGTATTCAGTGAATCAGTGTTTAGTGTTCAGTGAGTCAGTGTTTAGTGTTCAGTGAGTCAGTGTTTGGTGTTAAGTGAATCAGTGTTTGGTGCTTTGTGAGTCAGTGTTTGGTGCTTTGTGAGTCAGTGTTTAGTATTCAGTGAATCAGTGTTTAGTGTTCAGTGAGTCAGTGTTTAGTATTCGGTGAGTCAGTGTTTGGTGCTTTGTGAGTCAGTGTTTGGTGCTTTGTGAGTCAGTGTTTAGTATTCAGTGAATCAGTGTTTAGTGTTCAGTGAATCAGTGTTTAGTGTTCAGTGAGTCAGTGTTTAGTGTTCAGTGAATCAATGTTTGGTGTTAAGTGAACCAGTGTTTAGTGAGTTAATTCTCAGTACTAAGTTAGTATTCAGTAAATGAGTGACTCACTGTTCAGTTAGTCAGTGTTTAGTTTGCAGTGATTCAATATTTAGTATTCAGTGAGTCAGTGTTTGGTGCTCAGTGAGTCAGTATTTAGTATTCAGTGTTCAGTGAGTCAGTATTAAATTAATGATTGGCTCACTGTTCAGTTAGTCAGTGAGTCGGTGTTCAGTGAGTCACTGAATCAGTGTTTAGTTAGTCAGCAGGGCAAAGTTCACAGAGACATTGAGTCAATTATTAGTGTTCAGTTAGTCTTCTCTTCTTCCCTCCCTTCCAGTGGCTGTGTTCCTCTTCATCCTGGAAGAAATATTATGGTGTTGAGTGGTCTCTCCCCCCCTCTTCCTCCTCCTCCCTCACCTCTTCATCATTTTCCTTCCTCTCTTATCCTTGCTAAACGATTATTCTGTTTTCTTCTTTTCCTCTTCCTTTCTTTTACTCCTAGACCTCCTCCTCCTCCTCTTTCTGTTTTCGCTCCTCTTCCTTTCTTACTTCCCTTTCCCGTTTTTAATCCGTCCTCCCCTTCTTCCTTACCTTCCCTTAGCATACACCAGGTTTTCTTTTTTCTTCTTTCTTATCTCCTTTTTCTCTTGTATTCCCTGCTCTTCCTCCTCTTCCCCCTCCTCATTTTTGTCATTCTTCGATTTTCTCCATCATTCTTCTGTATTTCCTCCTCTTCCTAATCGCTATGCAGCAAATCCTCTCTCTCTCTCTCTCTCTCTCTCTCTCTCTCTCTCTCTCTCTCTCTCTCTCTCTCTCTCTCTCTCTCTCTCTCTCACAGACTATATAAACCATATTGATTTTCAAGAAGTTAGTAAAAGTTCAAAAGGTCAGGGGTTTATATAAATGAAAATGTCCCTTCTACACATTAACTACTGTACAGCTCTCTCTCTCTCTCTCTCTCTCTCTCTCTCTCTCTCTCTCTCTCCACGGTTTATACTGTTGATTTTAGCTGTGTTATCTCAGTGTTGCCATAAACAGAATATTCCCTTCACCTAGAAAGCTGGCTCGTTCGTTATGATATTGGTGAAAATACTCTCCTTAAGCGTTCGTTTCGGAGGCTCAAGGTGTGTGTGTGTGTGTGTGTGTGTGTTGGTAGTCTTGAACACCTGAACAAAGACTAAGGTGTGTTTGGGTGGTAATAGCATCATAAACCCTGAACTTAACCCGAATATTTAGTTTGTTTATTGTACAGTTCAGAGTTGGTGTGGCATTGATTTTTTTGTCCGGGGATATACTGTAAGAAAACACACACACAAACATGCACGCACAGCAAGCAAGCACGCACGCACGCACAACAAGCACGCACAACAAGCACACAGACACACACCCACACACACAGAATACAACACGGTGAGGCCAGCGGGGATAACGTGACCAACAGCCTTCAGACAGTCATTAAATAAGGATGACAAAGACGTTTTAATAGCTGCGTCAAGTTACAATTGATGCGATGATCCTCACCTGCGAGAATGTTATTATCAGTCAAGTCAGGAGAGACAGAATATGGGCTGACTGAACTTAGCCCCAAACGGTGTACATATACAGTACAGTATACTTAGTTAATATATACAAACTCTTCTCACACTTAATATTGACTTAATTACCCGGGCAATAAATTTAGTAGTTTCCGCTAACTTTGTAAATTTAAAGTTAGCGGAAACTCATTTTGTTTAATATATACTTAGCATCGCTTTAACCTACAGGTAAGCATTGAAATATGAAAATATCTGACAAGAAGATTAGTAAATAACATGTAGTCGCAATAAAGGATCAGTTCTATGACTGTGTGAACTCCAAGTAGTCTGTCAATCAGCCAGGTTACCATGATAACTCTGCCTAAGAACCAACATACACAGACTGCCGACTGCTGATCCTCTACACCAGTGTCCCCTAATACATCTTTACCTCTTCCTGTTATTTATGTATTTTTTTTTTTAGTATGATCGGTGATTATAGAGAATTTATGCAGTTCGAAATCTAGCGTGTTATTTATGCACGACAGGTGATAGTGATCTTGCAGCAGTACGTTACGGGGAACACACATCAGTGTCACACAGACCTTACATCATGTTATCAGCTGATCGGTAAAAGGTAAGCACCGTCACACGTTATGAGTTTTACGTGTGGTCTCCCAATACCGTCTAACTTGTGTTACATTACCGTCAACAGTAGGCGTGTGAAGGTGAGGTGTTCTCCGTCAGCGGGGACAGGTGTGTTCCGCCACGTCATCTGGCTGGAGGTGGAGGCTGCCAGAGTGCGTTTATAATGAAAGCGTATTGGTGGGTGGACGCTGTCCCTCGTGGGCCAAAAAATCAATTTTGCTCGAAATATCAGTACTGGTGTCCCCAACATGCTGATTCATAAAGGATCTGTTGTCGAAATGTTAAAATTTTAATAATTATTTTTTTAACAGTCATTGGAGTTTGAGGTTGTAATAATTAAATTTCCCGATTAATTGTAAAAAAATTTGCACCGAAATTTTGCTCAAAATCTCATTATAGGTTGTCCTCGACACGCAAACTAAGGATCTGTGGTTAAAATGTTGCTATTCTGATAATGTAGTCTTCATAGTAATTAGGACAATTTAATATCAAAATTTCAACAAATCGACCACAGATTCTTAATCACCATGCCGAGAACTACCTATGGTTAGATGTTGAACAAAATTAATATTTCGGCTCAAAAAACATCCTTCGGATACAGTCAGCCGAGTGTATGGAGACGAACTGTGGTAGCCGCGTCACTGTCAGAGAGAGAGTGTGGTAGCCGCGTCACTGTTAGAGAGAGGAAGTGTGGTAGCTGCGTCACTGTTAGAGAGAGGAAGTGTGGTAGCTGCGTCACTGTTAGAGATAAAGTGTAGTAGCTGTGTCACTGTCAGAGAGAGTATGGTAGCCGTGTCACTGTCAGAGAGGAACTGTGGTAGCCGTGTTACTGTCAGAGAGGAACTGTGGTAGCCGCGTCACTGTCAGAGAGGAACTGTATGGTAGCCGCGTCACTGTCAGAAGGTTTCTTCGTGTGGCTGTCAGAAGGAACTGTAGTAGCCGTGTCACTGTCAGAGAACTGTGGTAGTCGCGTCACTGTCAGAGAGGAGGTGTGTTGCTGCGTCACTGTCAGAGGAAGACTGTGGTAGCCGCGTCACTGTCCAGGGAACTGTGGTAGCCGTGGCACTGTCAGAAGGGAACTGTGGTAGCCGTGTTGCTGTCAGAGGAAGACTGTGGTAGCCGCGTCATCGAGAGGAACTGTGGTAGCCACGTCACTATGAGGAAGACTGTGACAATATTTTTATCAGAGACTGGTATCATTGCTGTCAGAGGAACTGTGGTAGCCGCGTCACTGTCAGAGAGGAACTGTAGTAGCCGTGTCACTATCAGAGAGGAACTGTGGTAGCCGTGTCACTATCAGAGAGGAACTGTGGTAGCCGTGTCACTGTTACGACTCGCACAATAATAAGTATGTGGCGACGAAGGTGTTGGTGCCTGGTTGTACACATTTTTACATTGAGTTTCATCTTGGCTTTACTAATGAGACTACACACAAAGGAGTAGAGGAACATTTTTCTCTGTACTGGTTTTGTAAGGCAACAACTACGACGTGATTTTCAACAGGGGTTAGGTTAGGTTAGGTTATTTATCTCAGACCTCCAAATAACACTCTAGCTGGACCGAATTTGAAGGCGGAATCCTGAAAATAGAACGTCCAGTATTTATTGGTCGTGAGGGGGAGGGATGTTGCCTTAGGTGTAGGTGAGGGTTAGGGAGATACACACACACACACACACGCACACACACACACACATACACATCTGCATACACATACACACGTACATTACAGTAAAGTGCCGCCCACACTCCTCCACCCCACAACACCTCTGCCAGGAATATTGACACCCCCCCCCATCCCCACACACGCCCGTACACACACACACACACACACACACACCCGTACACACACACACACACACACACACACACACACCTGAATCAACACTTCTCTCAGTCCGGAAATATGAAGTTAATCTGGTAAACAACATCACTTGTATTGTTCTATTTTTATGGAAAGTTAATTAACAGTTTATAAATATTTTTTATAGAGAGTAATTTTATGCTACTGTATTAATAACACGACAAATAATGCAGCAAAAATAACATGCAGACAATTAGGGGAAATTCTGACCTTCGGGAAAAGTTGGGGAAATATTTGTAAACATTGGCAGGGAAGAGGAAAGTCAGGATGAGGGAGTAAAGGTGATACAATAATCAGGGTGCACCAGCCTTCCCTCCGAGTCTCATACTTTCTTCATGTAAATATTCCTCCTAATTGGAATCGTAAGGACACGACTCAATGATTGCCTTAATAATCTAGCTGTTTCCATTAATAAACTATCTCCACTTATAGACTATCTTTAATAGACTATTTCCACTCATAAACTAACTCCTGTAATAAACTTTCTCCACTTAGATAAATCATAGAATTTGAACCTAACCTAACTAACCTAACCTAACCCTAACCTACCCTAACCTAACCTAATCTAACCTAACCTAATCTAACCTAACCTAGCTTCTTCTTTCTTCTAACCTAACCTCACCTCACCTCACCTCCCCTAACCCTAACCTAACCTCCACCTTCTCTTCCCCTCACTCATCTGCAACTCTCTCTTCACCCCTCTCCCTTTCTCTCGCTGTCCCTAGCTCTCCCCTCACTCCCACTCACCACCCCTCCTCTCACCCTTCCCCAACTTTCTCCTCACCACCCACACTCTTCCTCTACTCTCTCCTTCCCTCCTTCCCCTTTCCCCAACTCTCTCTTCACCCTCCTCTCCCCTCCCTTCCCCATCCCTCCTCTCATTCCTCCTTTCCCTCTTCCCCAACTCTCTCCCTCCTCCTATCCTTTCCACGTGATTGCTGGGAGAAAATATAAAGTGAAATAGTTTATTTACTAAGAATAAAACGTATATAAGGAGACTTAAAGACAACAAAATTGACATGGCCTTATATATTCGAGTGCTGGAGCTCTCTTGAAGGGCATTAGAGCCAGTCACAGCAACATACGGGTAATAATTCCCCAGGTGACACAGTGGACGCGCGACACTGGGTCTTGTGTCACCTGGAGGCGGGAGTCATATACGTGTGGTGTCGGAGCTCCTCTGAGGAATCGCCTTAAATTCATTAGTGTCGGTCAGGCTGTGAGTCTTGGCAGGTAAAAGTTAAGTCCAGGAGGTGAGAGCAACCAATACCTGCCATCCATCACACCTTATATATTCTGGTGTTACCTGCTGGAGGACGTGTAGCACCTGGTGTTACCTGCTGGAGGACGTGTAGCACCTGGTGTTACCTGCTGGAGGACGTGTAGCACCTGGTGTTACCTGCTGGAGGACGTGTAGCACCTGGTGTTACCTGTTGGAGGACGTGTAACACCTGGTGTTACCTGTTGGAGGACGTGTAACACCTGGTGTTACCTGCTGGAGGACGTGTAGCACCTGGTGTTACCTGCTGGAGGACGTGTAGCACCTTGTGTTACCTGCTGGAGGACGTGTAGCACCTGGTGTTACCTGCTGGAGGACGTGTAGCACCTGGTGCTACCTGCTGGAGGACGTGTAGCACCTGGTGCTACCTGCTGGAGGACGTGTAGCACCTGGTGTTACCTGCTGGAGGACGTGTAGCACCTGGTGTTACCTGTTGGAGGACGTGTAACACCTGGTGTTACCTGCTGGAGGACGTGTAGCACCTGGTGTTACCTGTTGGAGGACGTGTAACACCTGTTTGACTCTAGTGTTACCTGCAGAAATAATCAAAGGTGTGTCATACTGGTTGAGAATCTGGGGTCTTTGGCCCCTCCCCTTCCCTCCCCTCCCCTCCCTCTGCTGTAGTCTTCAGAACTTAATAACTATCGATCCCCTCACTGTTTATCAAGATCGCTCCAGATGTAAAACAAAAATATCGCTGATAAGCTTCATTTTTCACAACCAATCCCCTTTCCTTGTAAGATGATGAGGAATATTTGCTGTCAGGCGGAAGCCGAGGCACCATAAACAACTTGTATCAAGGCTGAAGAAGTTGGAAATTACCAATATTTTCTTGACAGTGTGAAAGAAAAACATTATGAAGTCGAAGTTAATAATGAACTATATATTTTACAGTATATAGTTGGGGACTCTGGCTGGCTGCTCCTGGAAATACAGTTATGTGATGTGAAAGAGACGAACACTGTCGGGGTTCAGTGGGGGTGCCCTCTCTGCTGCTGGAGAACCGTGGGCGTGTCCTCTCTGGTGGTTACAAGTGTTCCCTGAAGGATGCAGTGATGGGTAGGGAAACACCGTGTAACACTGAAGTCCGTTTATTATGGATGAGAGAAATACAAGTGGTGACTCGCGTGTGCCATGCACGGCTCACACAGTCAGACTGAGGCTGCCTTGCCATATGTCAGCCTCGGGGCAATGTTGCCACATAACGTGCAGTGTTGCCACGTGATAATATATATAAATGCTACTCGGCACAGTAGCTTATATACATAACCTACACTCTCTGCTGCTGGAGAACAGTGGGCGTGGCCTCTCTGCTGCTGGAGAACCGTGGGGGTGTCCTCTTTGCTGCTGGAGAACAGTGGGCGTGGCTTTCTCTTGGGCCTCTGCTGCTGGAGAACAGTGGGCGTGGCCTCTGCTGCTGGAGAACAGTGGGCGTGGCCTCTCTGCTGCTGGAGAACAGTGGGCGTGGCCTCTCTCTAGCTGAAGAACAATGGGCGTGGCTTCTGCTGGAGAACAGTGGGCGTGGCCTCTCTGCTGCTGGAGAACAGTGGGCGCCTCTCTGCTGCTGGAGAACCGTGGGGTGTCCTCTTGCTGCTAGGAGCAGTGGGCGTGGGCGGAGCAGTGGGCGTGGCCTCTCTGCTGCTGGAGAACAGTGGGCGGGGCTCTCTGCTGCTGGAGAACAGTGGGCGTGGGGCTCTGCTGCTGGAGAACAGTGGGCGTGGCTGGCAGAACAGTGGGCGTGGCCTTTGCTGCTGGGAGCAGTGGGCGTGCTCTTCTGGAAGAACAGTGGGCCTGGCCTGCCTGCTGCTGGAGAACAGTGGGCGTGCTCTTTCTCTAGCTGAAGAACAGTGGGCGTGGCCTCTCTAGCTGAAGAACAGTGGGCATGGCCTTTCTCTAACTGAAGAACAGTGGGCGTGGCCTTTCTCTAGCTGAAGAATAGTGGGCGTGGCCTCTCTCTTGCTGAAGAACAGGGGGTGCGGCCCCTCTAGCTGAAGAACAGTGGGCGTGGCCTCTCTCTAGCTGAAGAACATTGGGCGTGGCTTCTCTAGCTGAAGAATAATGGGCGTGACCTTTCACCAGATGGAGAACAGTGGGCGTGTTTTCTCTGTTGCTGGAACACACCGGGTGTTGCCTCTAATGGCGGGGTTCAGTAAGCCTTTCAGATTTGCCCCACGAGAGGGCTAGTTTATTGGGCACCCCTTGCATCCTGTGCAAAGCGAAGTGCAAAAGCGTTTACAGTGGTGTGACCCCTTTTGCTAGGGTACAGTGGGTGTGGCCTCTTTTTGGCGAGGGAACTGTGGGTGTGGCCTCTCATCTGCTAGGGTACAGTGGGCGTGGCTTCCGGTTTCATGAAATATATCTGTAATAAATCTCGAGCTGCTCCTACCGCCTTGTTATTGTTTGGAAGGAAAAATAAGCATTGAAACTATTGCCAACAACTTTCAATACCAGGAGAGAGAGAGAGAGAGAGAGAGAGAGAGAGAGAGATCAAACAGAAACAGGCAAAGAGAAAGAGACATCAAACAAACATGCAGTGAGACAGACAGACAGAGAGACATAGACCACAAAGACGAATGTAGGAAAATATGGCACCGGAAAAAGAGGCATAATAATCAGACCAGGAAAAAATGGCACATTAGTTTTTATTGACATATTTTCACTAAAATTTTACAATGTTTGTTACTGAAACTTAGAGTTATATCAACGTCATAACATAAAATATTTATTACCTTTAACTAAAACAATCTCCCGTATGTTAGTGAAAACTCGTACATAAATGAATTACAAAATTAAAAATGTCACATTGCATATTATAGTTTAAGATTTCCAACGAATGTTATAGCCAACGCCTTGCAAAAACTCTTAGACTGACTTGCGACCAGCTTGGCGGTCCTGGCAGAGGGTCTTCAGCCTTGTCTGGAGGTCCTTGTAAACAAGTTTTTGGCGCTTCCTGGGTGGCTCACCACGATATTCTTTTATAATGTGAGATGATACAACAGCATGGTCAGCTTGGATCCACTGGATGGAACGCCAGATAGTTGGTGGCTGTGCCCAACCAACCTGGTAGTAGAGAAAGTAAAGAAAGCTTTGAAAGGAATGAGTGTTAGTTACAAGATTTGCGAGGTCATCCTAAAACTATATCTTGAGCTTGTGAGACCTCACTTGGATTATGCAGTTCAGTTCTGGTCACCGTACTAGAGAATGAATATAGAATCCCTAGAAGGAATGCTGAGGAGGATAACAAGACTAATCCCGGGTATTAGCAACCTTGAGTACAGAGACAGGTTAAAACATCTTAATCTGCACTTTTTCGAGAGACGTAGAGTGAGGGGCGATATGATCTAGGTGTATAAATGGAAGACGGCTGAACAAAGGTGTCATGGGTTGCGTTAGGCTTACCCACGCAACAACGCCAAAGTTTGTTTTACTAGAGATAAGACGCCCGGCGATGCATAACTGGGACATGTATTTTTCAATTAGTGTATGTTAGCCAGCCTTTAGGGGGGTGGGCAGTGAAACAGTGTTGTACTGTTCATCGTTTCACACCCAAAAACCTCATTTTCAGAATATCCCCTGAGCCATGGGTTAGTTAAGACGTCGTCTCCATCCTCTCCCTCCTCAAAGGGGGCGGGACACCACACCACACAGAGTCCTCCACCGCCACTCCGTCCTGTGAACCGTCGTCGACACGAGACTAAGCGTGTTAACCTGTAGGTTGTTATCCCCGTGGAAATATCACGTGTGGATGCCTGGTTGCGACAAGAGCAATCCAGGCTGGCCTATCAAACCTACAGCAAATGGTTAATTAATTCATGCTTACAGAGTTCTCCTGCACAACACCCGTCTACAGTGACCGTGATCGACACGAGACTAAGTGTGATAACCTCGGTTTGTTATCCCCGTGGAAATATCACTTGTGGAAGCCTGATTGCGACAAAAGCAATCCAAGCTGGTCTATTGCACCTAAATGGTTAATTCAAGTCACGCTTACCAGTTCTCCTTGCCGCGATAACCGTCTACAGTGACTGTCAGTGACGCGAGACTATGTGTGGTAACCCAAGAGTACTTTTTGTTGTTATGGCCGTGGAAAGAAGTTCTTGTGCAGAAGCCTGGTTGCAACAAAGGCATGCCAAAACCATGACAAAAGGTGATATAACAAGTTACCAAACATCATCATTAACTCTAATACGCTGAATAGCTTCAAACATAGGCTCGTTAGCTCGTTTGTGGTTCGTGAGCTCGAAGTGAAATTTGTTGTGCCACTTTTTCCTGTGCCATTTTTTCCGGTGCAATTTTTTCCGGTGCCATTTTTTCCGAGTACCCACAAAGACAGATGAAAGAGACATTGACAGACAGAGACGGTGAGAGACGGGAGATAAAGCGGAAGACAGGAGAGACGGGAGAAGGAGTGAGACACGTGAAGGTGTATAGGGGACTAATGAGGCAGCGAGCCATCCCGGACCAAAACAACAGTAGGTGAACAAAGCCACTATAAGGGTGTGTTCAGACCCGCCCTCATTCACTCGACCAGCTGAGACCTAATCCCCGTAAAGTTGTGTGGTGCTGAGGAGAGTCTTAGTGGTGAGGAGAGTCTTAGTGGTGAGGAGAATCTTGGAACAGTAATTAGCTCCCCGGTTGCTCTTGTTATGGTGAAGAGGTGAGTTATGGTGGGGAGAAGAGTCATTGTGTGTGTGTGTGTGTGTGTGTGTGTGTGTACACACTAAAAGACTGTTATTAAATGTGAGTCAATTATCGTTATCCATCCCTCTTGATGTAAGGTGACACACACACACACTGAGAGAGAGAGAGAGAGAGAGAGAGAGAGAGAGAGAGAGAGAGAGAGAGAGAGAGACGACGTAAATCAATTCTATTTCTACACTATTTTTCTCCCTCTAAACATCCAAGTTGAAAGATATACCAAGACACCAGAACTCCACCCAACCCTCCACACTCTGCTGATGTTGCCTGGTCCTGTTCACAAACCTTCCCAAGACCTCGAACAAAACATCACGTTATTATCCGCTCTATAGATTGTTCCTTAGTCTTATTTACTGATAGTGATACACAAAACACCTGAAGATTAGCCCCCTAAGCTTATTCCGGATCACCTGAAGAATTGTCACCCCAGAGTTTGGCAGGGTGACAATTCTTCAGGTGGGATATCCTGGAGTGACGATTCTTCAGGTGGCAACACCTGGGATGACAATTATTCAGGTGGGCTATCCTGGAGTGACGATTCTTCAGGTGGCAACATCTGGGGTGACAATTCTTCAGGTGGGATATCCTGAAGTGACGATTCTTCAGGTGGCAACACCTGGGGTGACAATTCTTCAGGTGAGATATCCTGGGGTGACGATTCTTCAGGTGGCAACATCTGGGGTGACAATTCTTCAGGTGGGATATCCTGGAGTGACGATTCTTCAGGTGGCAACACCTGGGGTGACAATTCTTCAGGTGAGATATCCTGGGGTGACGATTCTTCAGGTGGCAACATCTGGGGTGACAATTCTTCAGGTGGGATATCCTGGGGTGACGATTCTTCAGGTGATCCCTTATTTCACCTGAGGATTGAACAAACTAGCGCTCTCTGGTGGGGTTAGGTTAGGTTGGGTTGGGTTGTTGGGTTAACGTTAAAGTGGTTAATCTCAAGGTGAAATAAAGCTTTAAGGTGATAACCATAGACAGATTATTCTTACGGAAGAGAATAAAGTAACACAAGGATGTAACATTAATAACATTACTTTAGTGGTACTCGACGCTGAGCTGAGGAGTGTAAATTGATGCCAAGTTCTGAGGCAGTTCATATTAACTTATCGTAGTAGTTGGTAGAGAGACAAGATGGCGACTTCCTGTCAACAGGCAGTAAACACACTATACCATGACCAGTGACTGGGTGAGGTGGTGAGAGAGTTAAAATACGTTGCTCTTACCGTCTTGTTGGAGTGATAGAGGAGTGGGGAAGTAGGTTCATGGGGGTTATTTCCGGGGTTCTCACACTGGCACTTTCTTATTGGTATTTATGAAGTTATTTCTTCCTTAAGGATCTTCATTACTGATACACATGTGAATATTGTTACAGTTGTATATTGTTTACTTGCTTGTGTGTTTCAGTTGTTGTGTCATAAACTAATAATAATAACAAGAAAGTATTGATAAAAATTCATTGCAACAAAATACTAAAGTTGGTTAACGAGGACTGGCCAGCCGCCTTGATATTGAACTTGAGTTTGGAAGTCCACAACACGGAACTCTTTAAATCCAGGAACAGTAATTAGCTCCCCGGTTGCTCTTGTTAATTATAATGCAGGTGCGCCACCGCCACTGGGAGGGAAATATCCCAAATTTGTGCATCCCTGCAGCTGGTCGAGCTGTGGCCTCCACCCCTGCATTATGTAAGTGCATTGTATCCTAGTAGAGGACTGACACTATACTCTGTGTTTACTGTGTATCTTGTTGAAAACATTGTAATGAGCTTTGTTTCTGACTTGTGTGTACTCATCCTCCATTTGTTTATTCGCGGGTCGGGGTGCTAGTAACTTTTCGGGCGCGAGACAGGATCAAGCTCACCTATGTATTAATATAGCCATTCCTTAGATAAATTCCCCCCATCTCCATCTAATTCTGGTGGCCGCCATACAGTCAACATTCTCTGTAGGTGTAGTGTGATTGTTTTGGTGGCTACTGGCACTAGGGAAAAGGGTGGCTCTAGTGCCTTCCAGCCACCGACGTCACTACCAAACGAGGGAGCTGCGGGTGCCTGCTGGAGGGCCGAGGAGGGGTGGGGAGGTCTGGTCCTTTGTCCTGGCACGCTGGTGAGGCTTTGTAGTGTAGGTCGCCTCTGGTCAAGGACGAATGTAAAAGAGAAAGACTGAGGAACACAAAGGAGGATAAAGGAGAGATTGAGAGGGAGGGAGAAACAGACAGTGAGAGAAAGAAATAATCAAGATGAGAGAAGGACACTGAATCAAGGAGACACAGCCACATTGTACACACACACAACCATAAACTGAGAGACAGTAAGTACAGTATATGATGGAAAGAAGGGTGAGTGAGCGCCGCCCTCCTCCTCCAACACCCGCCAGGTAGTGTAAAAATAAACAAGCAGCTTCCTGGTGATACCTTCCTGTCCCTCACCTCCCCCCCCCCCCCCCTCTCCCTCCCCTCTCCCCTTCCTCCAGCCCCTCATCTTTCCTCCCCACCACTTTCTTGCCTCTCCCCTCCCCTCATCACCACCCTCCTGCCCCTCTCCACCTCCTCTTGCCCCTCACCACCATCTTTCTGTCCCTCATCACCACCCTCCTGCCCCTTACCACCACCTTTCTGCCCCTCACCCCCCTGCCCCTCCCCACCTCCTCCATCACATTCGCCACATTGCCGTCGCCACAGATCGTAGTCCATCTGGAAATAAAGGTCCAAACATGTGTGTGATCACAGTCTCCCACAAAATACAATTTCACGTGAACTAAAGTCTCAAACTGCCCCCATAAGAAATCCCCGGAGGATTTACCTCACGCTGGATTGTCATGTGTGCTCGGGCCCCGGGAGCTCCAGAGCTCTGTCTGGCTAAGATGGCTCCCGGGAGGAAATATTTGGCTGCCACAGAAATTTATGTATATATTTCGTTTGATTTATGTGAAAGGAAGATCTGTCTAGTGTGTATCTTGAAGAGGAGTGGGGGAGGAGGTACAGTATATCCAGACCCAGGCGGGAGGACGTGGAGTAACATCCTCACGCTGCCCTACACGCTGGGGCTTGACTCAGCAAGATTCAGTCATCAGTTGTGTTAGTGTCAGGGACAGGTGGTAGGTGGCGCGTGCTGGAAGTGCAGTGAAGTGCCCGTGGCGTGGGAGGGTGGTGGGGGTGTTGATGACAGCTGGTAAGAAACGAGACAGCGTCGGCACGTGAAGGATAATTTGTTGTCACAGACTGTTAGTCAGTCATGAAAAGCACTCATCGAGCAGACCGACGCAGAAACTATTTATAAAATAATGATAGGCGACGCTGCCGAGAAAGTGTGGGGACAATGATATCCAGTTTACGACACTGATCAACATGTGTCATTTCCTGTGTTCCAAACCATCATGCGTCATGTTGTCAGCTGAAACACATGGACCTACAAGAATTTGTCATTATTGTTAGTAACTCCTTGACGCTACCCATGAAGGTGTTCCATTACAGAACACCGACCAGTGTTGGGGTCACATATCATACTGACGCTATCCTCTACCCAGTTTTTAGCTTCATATATAAATAGAGGGAAAGATAGACATTGACACAGACAAGAGGTAATAAACTCTGCAACTCTGGCGGTGTTTAGTTAACCCAGTGTTTACTTTAGTACGTCTTTTATGTCAGCTATGGCCAGTTGTTCCTCTGCCCTGTTGTCTGGTGAGGAGCCTCCACACTACTGACTCAACGGAACGATAACAGTGTGACATATTACCACTACCACACATGTAACACAACACAACACCCACACATGTAACACAATACAACACCCATACATGTAACACAACACAACACCCATACATGTAACACAACACAACACCCATACATGTAACACAACACAACACCCATACATGTAACACAACACAACACCCACACATGTAACACAATACAACACCCATACATGTAACACAACACAACACCCACACATGTAACACAATACAACACCCATACATGTAACACAATACAACACCCACACATGTAACCTACAACACCCATACATGAACACAACACAACACCCATACATGTAACACAAATACATGTACAATACAACACACATGTAACACAATACAACACCCATACATGTAACACAATACAACACCCACACATGTAACACAACACAACACACACATCTAACATACAACACCCACATGTAACACAACACAACACAACACATCTAACACAATACAACACCCACACATGTAACACAACACAACACCCATACATGTAACACAACACAACACCCATACATGTAACACAACACAACACCCATACATAACACAATACAACACCCATACATGTAACACAATACAACACCCATACATGTAACACAACACAACACCCACACATGTAACACAATACACAACACCCACACATGTAACACAACACAACCCACACATCTAACACAATACAACACCAACATCTAACACAACACAACACCCACATCTAACACAACACAACACCCACACATCTAACACAATACAACACCCACACATCTAACACAACACAACACCCACACATCTAACACAACACAACACCCATACATGTAACACAACACAACACCCACATCTAACACAACACAACACCCACACATCTAACACAACACACCCATACATGTAACACAACACAACACCCACATCTAACACAACGCAACACCCACACATGTAACACAACACCACCATTTCACAACACAACACCCACACATGTAACACAACACAACACCACACATCTAACACAACACAACACCCATACATGTAACACAACACAACACCCACACATCTAACACAATACAACACCCAATCTAAAAACAACACCCATACATGTAACACAACACAACACCCACACACATGTAACACAACACAACACCACACATCTAACACAACACAACACCCACACATCTAACACAACACAACACCCACATGTAACACAACAACACCCCACACTCCAACCAACACCACACAACACACAACACCCACACATCTAACACAACACACCCACACATCTAACACAACACCACACATGTAACACAACACAACACCCACACATGTAACACAACACAACACCCACACATGTAACACAACACAACACCCACACATGCACACAACACAACACCCACACATCTAACACAACACAACACACTAACACAAAACAACACCCACATGTAACACAACACACCCACACATGTAACACAACACAACACCACACATCTAACACAACACACACCCATACATCTAACACAACACAACACCCACACATCTAACACAACACAACACCCACATGTAACACAACACAACACCCACACATGTAACCACAACACAACACCCAACATGTAACACAACACAACACCACACATCTAACACAACACAACACCCACACATCTAACACAACACAACACCCACACATCTAACACAAACACAACACCCACATGTAACACAACACAACACCCACACATCTAACACAACACAACACCCCACATCTAACACAACACAACACCACACACATCTAACACAACACAACACCCACACATCTAACACAACACAACACCCATACATGTAACACAACACAACACCCATACATGTAAACACAACACAACACCCACAATCTAACACAACACAACACCCACATCTAACACACACACCCACACATTCTAACACAACACAACACCCATACATGCAACACAACACCCACACATCTGGAACACAACACAACACCCATACATGTAACACAACACACATCCACAAACAACACCCACACATCCAACACAACACAACACCCACACATCTAACACAACAACACCCACACATCTAACACAACACAACACCCATACATGTAACACAACACAACACCCACACATCTAACAATACAACACCAACGCATCTACAACACAACACAACACCCACACACATGTAACACAACACAACACCCACACATCTAACACAACACAACACCCACACACATCTAACACAACACAACACCCACACATGTAACACAACACAACACCCATACATCTAACACAACACAACACCCATACATGTAACACAACACAACACCCACACATCTAACACAACAACACCGACACATCTAACACAACAACACCCATACATGTAACACAACACAACACCCACACATCTAACACAACACAACACCCACACATCTAACACAACACAACACCCACACATGTAACACAACACAACACCCACACATCTAACACAACACAACACCCACATCAAACACAACACAACACCCACACATGTAACACAAACACAACACCCACACATGTAACACAACACAACACATGTAACACAACACAACACCCAATACATGTAACACAACACAACACCCACACATGTTAACACAACACAACACCCACACATGTAACACAACACAACACCCACACATCTAACACAACACAACACCCACAATCTAACACAACACAACACCCACACATCTAACACAACACAACACCCACACATCTAACACAACACAACACCCACACATCTAACACAACACAACACCCACATCTAACACAACACAACACCCACACATGTAACACAACACAACACCCACACATGTAACACAACACAACACCCACACATGTAACACAGCACAACACCCACACATGTAACAACACACAACACCCACACATCTAACACCACAACACAACACCCACACATCTAACACAACACAACACCTAACACATCTAACACAACACAACACCACACATCTAACACAACACAACACCCACACATCTAACACAACACAACACCCACACATCTAACACAACACAACACCCACACATCTAACACAACACAACACCCACACATCTAACACAACACAACACCCATACATGTAACACAACACAACACCCATACATGTAACACAACACAACACCCATACATGTAACACAACACAACACCCACACATCTAACACAACACAACACCCATACATGTAACACAATACAACACCCATACATGTAACACAAACAACACCCATACATGTAACACAACACCACACATGTAACACAATACAACACCCACACATGTAACACAATATAACACCTACACATGTAACACAACACCCACACATCTAACACAACACAACACCCACACATCTAACACAACACAACACCCACACATCTAACACAACACAACACCCATACATGTAACACACACAACACCCATACATGTAACACAACACAACACCCACATGTAACACAACACACACCCACACATCTAACACAACACAAAACCCACACATGTAACACAACACAACACCCACATCTAACACAACACAACACCCATACGTAACATAATATAACACCCATACATGTAACACAATACAACACCCATACATGTAACACAATACAACACCACACATGTAACACAACACAACACCCACACATCTAACACAACACAACACCCACAATCTAACATACAACAAAACACCCACACATGTAACACAAACAACACCCACATCTAACACACACAACACCCACACATCTAACACAACACAACACCCACACATCTAACACAACACAACACCCACACATCTAACACAACACAACACCCACACAACACAACACCACACATCTAACACAACACAACACCCATACATGTAACACAACACAACACCCATACATGTAACACAACACAACACCCATACATGTAACACAACACAACACCTACACATCTAACACACACAACACCCACATACAACACAACACAACACCCACACATCTAACACAACACAACACCCATACATGTGTAACACAACACAACACCCATACATGTAACACAACACAACACCCATACATGTAACACAACACAACACCCACACATGTAACACAACATAACACCCATAATGTAACACAACACAACACCCATACATGTAACACAACACAACACCCATATATGTAACATAATACAACACCTATACATGTAACACAAACACAACACCCACATATCTAACACAACACAACACCAACATCTAACACAACACAACACCCACATCTAACACAACACAACACCCATACATGTAACACAACACAACACCCACACATGTAACACAACACAACACCCATACATGTAACACAACACAACACCCACACATCTAACACAACACAACACCCACACATGTAACACAACACAACACCCACACATCTAACACAACACAACACCCATACATGTAACACAACACAACACCTCAAATACAACACAACACCCATATAAAACAACACAACACCCACACATGTAACACAACACAACACCCATACATGTAACACAACACAACACCCATACATGTAACACAACACACACCCATACATGTAACACAACACAACACCCACATCTAACACAACACAACACCCATACAAACACAACACAACACCCATAAGTAACACAACACAACACCCATACATGTAACACAACACAACACCCACACATGTAACAACACAACACCCATACATAACACAACACCATACATGTAACACACATAATATAACACAGTCACCCATATATGTAACACAATACAACACCCATGTAATACAACACAACACCAATATCTAACACAACACAACACTCCACACATAACACAACACAACACCCACATCTAACACAACACAACACCCATACATGTAACACAACACAACACCCATGTAACACAACACAACACCCACAATAGCAACACACAAACACCCACACATCTAACACAACACAACACAACACCCATACATGTAACACAACACAACACCCACACATGTAACACAACACAACACCCATACATGCAACACAACACCCACATGCACAACACACCACATGTAACACAATACAACACCTAATACAAACAACACCCATACATGTAACACAACAACACCCATACATGTAACACAATACAACACCATACATGTAACACAACACAACACCCACACATGTAACACAACACAACACCCAATATATGTAACACAACACAACACCTATACATGTAACACAACACAACACCCACACATGTAACACAACACAAACACACACACATGTAACACAACACAACACCCACACACTCTAACACAACACAACACAACACCTATACATGTAACACAACACAACACCCACACATGTAACACAACACAAACTTATAAACTACAGGTGTGATAGATCGAGTGTGAGAGGAAAAAGGTTTGTGAATTAGTAAAAGTTTCAAAAGTTTCACAAAGTGTTGACGGATAGTGTGAGGTGAAACACGAACCTTGACGTTAGTAGTGAAGACAGTGGGGCTTGACGTTTAACTACCACCATCTACCAGCATTATCCACCACCACCACCACCGCCCACCACCGCCATCTACCATTCACCCACCACCACGCACCACTGCCATCTACCTCACCACACGACCTCACCCACCTCACCACCGCCCACCACCACCATCTACCACCACCATTCACCACACCATTCACCCCAACCACCACCACCCACCACCACATCCAACCCACCCCACCACCCACCCACCCATCCACCACCATCCGCCAACACATCCACCACCCAACCACCACCACCCACCACCACCCCACCCACCAATCTGCAACCACACCACCACCACCACCACCCCACCACCATCCACCACCACATCCAACCAACCCCAACCCAACCCACCAACCCAACCACCACCACCCCACCCCACCACCATCCACACCATCACCACCCACCACACCACACCACCACCACATCCAACCACCCACCACCACCACCCCACCCACCACCACCACCATCTACCCCACCACCACCACCGCCACCCCAACTCGCCACCACCATCTCACCCACCCCACCACCACCACCCACCACCCCATCCACCACCACCATCTCACCACCACCAATTACCATTCACCACCACCACCACATCCAACCAACCCACCCACCCAACCCCATCCACCACCACATCCAACCAACCAACCCACCACTCCACCAACCCCAACCCCACCACCACCCCAACCCATCCAACCACCCCACACCAACCCAACCACCCCAACCAACCCAACTGTCCACCAACCCCACCACCACCCACCAACCCACAGAACCACCCCACATCCCACCACCACCACCCACCATCCAACCCCACCACCACCCCACATCCACCCCAACCAACCCCACCCCACACCAACCCACCACCCCATCCACCACCATCCACCAACCCCACCCACCACTTCACTCCACCACCACCCACCACCCCACCCTACCACCCCACCCACCCCACCACCACCATTCACCAACAAACAACCACCCCCACCCCATACAACCAATTAACCCACCACCACAACCCACCAACCCAACCACCACCAACCCACCAACCAACGACCACCCCAACCAACCCACCACCAACCTACCACCAACCAACCACCCATCCAACCAACCACATCCACCACCCCACCCAACCAACCAACCAACCATCCAACCAACCCCATCCACCAACCACCATCCAACCACCATCCCAACCACAACCAACCAACCACCACCATCCACCACCACAACCACCAACCAACCCCATCCACCATCCCCACCAACCACCACAACCCCACCACCATCCACCAACCAACCCAACCACCCACCACCACCCACCACCCACCACATCCACCACCACCACCACCACACCCACCCACCACCACCCACCACCCCATCCACCACCACCATCTACCACCCACATCCACCCACCACCCACCATTCCACCAACCAACCAAACCCACCCAACCAACCATCCCAACCCCAACCACCACCAACCACCACCAACCAACCAACCACCACCAACCAACCAACCAACCACCACCACCACACCAACCCACCATCCAACCAACCACCACCACCCAACCAACCAACCACCACATCCACCACCCCAACCCACCACCACCAACCCAACCAACCAACCACCAACCACCAACCAAACCACCCACCCACCAACCACCACACCCACCACCACCACCACCACCCACCACCACCATCCACCTTCATCCGACCACCACCACCACCTCACCCCCACCAACCACCACCACCCACCACCCCATCTCACCACCATTTTCACCACCACCACAACCACCTACCACTATCCACCACCCACCACAAACCCCACCCCAACCACCATCCACCCACATTCCACCCCACCAACCCCACCACCCCACCCCACCCCACACCCACCCCATCCACCCCACCAACCACCCCACCACACAACCAACCCCATCCACCACCACATCCAACATCCAAACCACCAACCCCAACCCCACATCCAACCACCACCCCAACCAACCCCACCCCACCATCCACCAACCAACCCACAACCAACCGCCCCATCCACACCACCATCTCACCAACCAACCACCACCAACCCCACCCCACCAACCACCATCCAACCACCACCCCATCCACCACCATCCACCACCCCACCACCCACCATCCCCACCCACCACCAACAACCACCCCACCCCACCACCATCCACCACCATCACACCACCCACCACCACCACCCACCACCACCACCCAACACCTCACCACCACCACCACCACCTCACCACCCAACCCCACATCCAACCAACCACCACCAACCAACCAACCCAACCCACCACATCCAACCCAACCCCACCAACCCCAACCATCCAACCATCCACCAACCCAACCAACCACCATCCAACCAACCAACCAACCCACCCCACCACCATCCCAACCAACTAACCCAACCACCACCAACCCCAACCCAACCATCCAACCCACCAACCACCCAACCCACCACCCACCACCATCCAACCAACCAACCCATCCCCAACCACCACACCATCCACCAACCCAACCACCACACCCACCTCACCTCGGCCTCCAAACCCACCACCACCTCACCACCCACCACCACCATCTGCCCACCTCCACCACCACCACCCACCACCACCACCCCACCCACCACCACCACCAACCACCACATCCAACAACCACCACCCACCCACCACATCCAACCAACCACCACACCAACCAACCAACCACCAACCACCCAACCCAACCACCACATCCACCACCAACCACCACACCACCCAACCAACCCAACCCCAACCACCATCCAACCACCACCAACCAACCAACTCCACCACCCCACCACCATCCCAACCCCACCACCACCACCCAACCAACCACCACCCCACCCACCAACCCCAACCACCCCACCCACCACCCACCACCACCACTCCCACCCCACCCCACCACCACCCACCAACTCCCAACCCACCCCACCATCTCACCAACCACCTCACCACCCACCCACCACCACCTCACATTCACAACCACCATCATCCACCAACCACCCCACCCCACCACACCCACCACTCACCAACCAACCACCACCAACCACCACCCACCACCATCCACCACCAACACCACCACCCACCCATCCAACCGCACATCTCACGACCAACCACCACATCCACCAACCAACCCACCACACCCAACCCCACCCACCACACATCCACCAACCCCACCACCCACCAACCCACCCACATCCACCACCACCACACCAACCAACCCACCACATCCACCACCAACCACCACCACACCCAACACCCCACCACCACATCTCACCCAACCTCCCACCTCACCACCCACCACCACCACCCACCACCACATTCACCACCACCACCACTCACCCACCACTCCCACCTACCACACCCCACCACCACCCACACACCAACCACCACCAACCCCAACCCCACATCCAACCAACCAACCACCACCACCCACCAACCCCACCACCCACATCCACCACCACCACCACCACCCACCAACTCACCACCAATCAATTCCAATCAACCACCACCACCCTCACCAACCCACCCAACTACCAACTACCATCATCCACCAACCAACCACCACCACCCACCCCACACACCCACCACCACACATCCACCACCACCACCACCCACCACCACACTCACCACCACCATTCAACAACCACCACTACCCACCACTCATCCACCACCACATCCACGAACACCACAACCATCCACCACCACCACTACTAACCACCACCCCATCTACCACCACATTCACCACCACCACCACTAACCCACCACCCACCACCACATCCACGAACACCACCACACACCACCACCACCACCACCCACCCCACCCACCACCACATCTCACCACCACCACCACCCACCACCACCACTGCTACTTCACCACCCCACCTACCACTCACA
>NW_024740431.1:0-7498 GCF_018991925.1 Homarus americanus | reverse complement strand
GTGACTTTGTTATACTCGATGAGGAGCCTTTGTTAAACTCGATGAGGGACCATTGTTATACTCGACCAGGGTACTTTCTTACACTCGATCAGGGGCCTTTGTTAAACTCGATCCGGGGCCATAGTTATACTCGATCAGGGGACTTTGTTATACTCGATCAGCGGATTTTGTTATACTCGATCAGGGGACTTTGTTATACTCGATTAGGGGTTTTTGGTATACTCGACCAGGTGAGTTTGTTATACTCGACCAGGGGAGTTTGATATACTCGACCAGGGGACTTTGTTATATTCGATGAGGGGCCTTTGTTACACTCGATGAGGGGCCTTTGTTAAACTCGATGAGGGACCTTTGTTATACTCGACCAGGGGACTTTGTTACACTCGATCATGGGCCTTTGTTAAACTCGATCAGGGGCCATAGGTATACTCGATCAGGGGACTTTGTTATACTCGATCAGCGGATTTTGTTATACTCGATCAGGAGACTTTGTTATACTTGATGAGGGGCCTTTGTTATACTCGATCAGGGGCCTTTGTTATACTCGATCAGGGGACTTTGTTATACTCAATCAGGGTTCTTTGTTATACTTGACCAGGGGAGTTTGTTATACTCGACCAGGTGACTTTGTTATACTCGATGAGGGGCCTTTGTTAAACTCGATGAGGGACCTTTGTTATACTCGACCAGGGGACTTTCTTACACTAGATCAGGGGCCTTTGTTAAACTCGATCTGGGGCCATAGTTATACTCGATCAGGGGACTTTGTTATACTCGATCAGGGGACTTTGGTATACTCGACCAGGTGAGTTTGTTATACTCGACCAGGGGAGTTTGATATACTCGACCAGGGGACTTTGGTATATTCGATGAGGGGCCTTTGTTAAACTCGATGAGGGGCCTTTGTTAAACTCAATGAGGGACCTTTGTTATACTCGACCAGGTGACTTTGTTACACTCGATCAGGGGCCTTTGTTAAACTCGATCAGGGGCCATAGTTATACTCGATTAGGGGACTTTGTTATACTCGATCAGCGGATTTTGTTATACTCGATCAGGAGACTTTGTTTTACTCGATGAGGGGCCTTTGTTATACTCGATCAGGGGCCTTTGTTATACACGATCAGGGGACTTTGTTATACTCAACCAGGGTTCTTTGTTATACTTGACCAGGGAGTTTGTTATACTCGACCAGGTGACTTTGTTATACTCGATGAGGGGCCTTTGTTAAACTCGATGAGGGACCTTTGTTATACTCGACCAGGGGACTTTCTTACACTCGATCAGGGGCCTTTGTTAAACTCGATCAGGGTTGATAGTTATACTCGATTAGGGGACTTTGTTATACTCGATCAGCGGATTTTGTTATACTCGATCAAGAGACTTTGTTATACTTGATGAGGGGCCTTTGTTATACTCGATTAGGGGCCTTTGTTATACTCGATCAGGGGACTTTGTTATACTCAACCAGTGTTCTTTGTCATACTTGACCAGGGGAGTTTGTTATACTCGACCAGGTGACTTTGTTATACTCGATGAGGGGTCTATCTTAAACTCGATGAGGGACCTTTGTTATACTCGACCAGGGGACTTTCTTGCACTAGATCAGGGGCCTTTGTTAAGCTCGATCAGGGGCCATAGTTATACTCGATCAGGGGACTTTGTTATACTCGATCAGCGGATTTTGTTATACTCGATCAGGAGACTTTGTTATACTTGATGAGGGGCCTTTGTTATACTCGATCAGGGGCCTTTGCTATACTCGATCAGGGGATTTTGTTATACTCAACCAGGGTTCTTTGTTATACTTGACCAGGGGAGTTTGTTATACTCGACCAGGTGACTTTGTTATACTCGATGAGGAGCCTTTATTAAACTCGATGAGGGACCTTTGTTATACTCGACCAGGGGACTTTCTTACACTCGATCAGGGGCCTTTGTTAAACTCGATCAGGGGCCATAGTTATACTCGATCAGGGGACTTTGTTATACTCGATCAGGGGACTTTGGTATACTCGACCAGGTGAGTTTGTTATACTCGACCAGGGGAGTTTGATATACTCGACCAGGGGACTTTGTTATATTCGATGAGGGGCCTTTGTTAAACTCGATGAGGGGCCTTTGTTAAACTCGATGAGGGACCTTTGTTATACTCGACCAGGGGACTTTGTTACACTCGATCAGGGGCCTTTGTTAAACTCGATCAGGGGCCATAGTTATACTCGATCAGGGGACTTTGTTATACTCGACTAGGGTTCTTTGTTATACTCGATCAGGGGACTTTGTTATACTCGATCAGCGGACTTTGTTATACTCGATCAGGGGCCTTTGTTATACCCGATCAGGGGACTTTCTTTACTCGATCAGGGGACATTGTTATACTCTATGAGGGTGGGCTTTGTTATACTCGTTCAGGGGACTTTGTTTTACTTGATTAGGGGACTTTGTTATACTCGATGAGGGGGCTTTGTTATTCACGATCAGGGGGTTTTGTTATACTTGATCAGGGGCCTTTGTTATAATCGTTCAAGGGACTTTGTTATACTCGATCAGGGGACATTGTTATACTCGATCAGAGGATATTGTTATACTCGACCAGGGGAGTTTGATATACTCGACCAGGGTCTTTGTTATACTCGATGAGGGGCCTTTGTTAAACTCGATGAGGGGCCTTTGTTATACTCGACCAGGGGACTTTGTTATACTCGATTAGGGGCCTTTGTTAAACTCGATCAGGGGCCATTGTTATACTCGATCAGGGGACTTTGTTATACTCTATCAGGGGACTTTGTTATACTCGATCAGAATTTATACTCGATCAGGGGCCTTTGTTAAACTCGATGAGGGGCCTTTGTTATACTCGATCAGGGGACTTTGTTACACTCGATCAGGGACGTTGTTATACTCGATCAGGGGCCTTTGTTATACTCGATCACGGACCTTTGTTATACTCCATGAGGGGACTTTGTTATACTCGACCAGGGTTCTTTGTTATACTCGATCAGGGGACTTTGTTATACTCAATCAGCGGACTTTGTTATACTCGATCAGGGGCCTTTGTTATTCCCGATCAGGGGACTTTCTATACTCGATCAGGGGACATTGTTATACTCTATGAGGGGGGCTTTGTTATACTCGTTCAGGGGACTTTGTTTTACTTGATCAGGGTACTTTGTTATACTCGATGAGGGGCTTTGTTATACACGATCAGGGGGCTTTGTTATACTTGATCAGGGGCCTTTGTTAGAATCGTTCATGGGACTTTGTTATACTCGATCAGGGGACTTTGTTATACTCAACAGGGTTCTTTGTTATACTTGACCGGGGAGTTTGTTATACTCGACCAGGTGACTTTGTTATACTCGATAGGGCCTTTTGTTAAACTCGATGAGGGATTGCTTTGTTATACTAGAACCAGGGGACTTTCTTACACTCGATCAGGGGCCTTTGTTAAACTCACGATCGAGGGGCCATAGTTATTCTCGATCGGGGGACACTGCTACTCAATCAGCGGATTTTGTTATACTCGATCGAGGAGACTTTGTTATATAATACTCGATGAGGGGGACTTTGTTATACTCGATCAATGGACTTTGTTATACGCGATCAGGAGACTTTGTTATACTCGATTAGGAACCTTTGTTATACTCGTCCAAGGGGGCTTTGTTATACTAGGATCAGGGGACTTTGTTATACTCGATGAGGGGACTTAGTCTTACTCGATCAGCGCTCTTTGTTATACTCGACCAGGGGACTTTCTTACACTAGATCAGGGGCCTTTGTTAAACTCGATCAGGGGCCATAGTTATACTCGATCAGGGGACTTTGTTATACTCGATCAGGGGACTTTGGTATACTCGATCACGGGATTTTGTTATACTCCATGAGGGGGACTTTGTTATACTCGACCAGGGTTCTTTGTTATACTCGATCAGGGGACTTTGTTATACTCGATCAGCGGACTTTGTTATACTCGATCAGGGGCCTTTGTTATACCCGATCAGGGGACTTTGCTATACTCCATCAGGGAACTTTTATTACTTATAATCGTTCAAGGGACTTTTGTTATACTCCGATCCGGGGGCCTTTGTTGCATAATCGTTCGGGAGACTTTTATTTATACTCGATCGGGGACTTTGTTATACTCGATCAGGGGACTTTGTTATACTCGACCAGTGGAGTTTGATATACTCGATCGGGGACTTTGTTATATCTCGATTAGGGGACTTTGTTATACTCGACCAGGTGAGTTTGATATACTCGACCAGGGGACTTTGTTATACTCGATCAGGGGACTTTTTATACTCTATCAGGAGACTTTGTTTTACACGATCAGGGGCTTTGTTATACTTGATCAGTGGCCTTTGTTATGATCGATCTAGGGACTTTGTTATGCTCGATCAGGGGCCTGTGTTATAATCGTTCAGGGGATTTGTTATAATCGATCAGTGGACATTGTTATACTCGATCTGGGGACTTTGTTATACTCAACCAGGGTTCTTTGTTATACTTGACCAGGGGAGTTTGTTATACTCGACCAGGGGACTTTGTTATACTCGATGACGGGCCTTTGTTAAACTCTATGAGGGACCTTTGTCATACTCGACCAGGGGACTTTGTTTCACTTGATCAGGGGCCTTTGTTAAACTCGATCAGGAGCCATAGTTATACTCGATCAGGGGACTTTGTTATACTATATCAGGGGACTTTGTTATATTCGATCAGGGGAGTTTGTTATACTCGACCAGGGGACTTTGTTATACTCGATCAGGGGCCTTTGTTAAACTCGATGAGTGGCCTTTGTTAAACTCGATGAGGGACCTTTGTTATACTCGACCAGGGGACTTTCTTACACTAGATCAGGGGCCTTTGTTAAACTCGAATAGGACTGTTGCCACTCAATAAGGGGCCTTTGTTAAACTCTCGATGAGGGCCTTTGTTATACTCGATTAGGGGACTTTGTTATACTCGATCAGGGGACTTTGTTATACTCGATCAACGGTCTTTGTTATACTCTTTGTTATACTCGATCAAGGGGCGGCTTTGTTATACTCGATCAGGGGCCTTTGTTATACTCCATCAGGGGACTTTGTTATACTCGACCAGGGTTCTTTGTTATACCCGATCAGGGGACTTTGCTATACTCGATCTGAACTTTGTTATACTCGGTGAGGGGACTTTGTTACACTCGATCAGGGGACTTTGTTATACTCGTTCAGGGGAATTTGTTATACTTGATCAGGGGACTTTGTTATACTCGATGAGGGGGCTTTGTTATACACGATCAGGGGCTTTGTTATACTTGATCAGTGGCCTTTGTTATAATCGTTCAAGGGACTTTGTTATACTCGATCAGGGGACTTTGTTATACTCGATCAGGGGCCTTTGTTATACTCCATCAGGGGAGTTTGTTATACTCGACCAGGGTTCTTTGTTATACTCGACCAGGGGAGTTTGTTATACTCGACCAGGGGACGTTGTTATACTCGATGAGGGGCCTTTGTTAAAAACGATGAGGGGCCTTTGTTATACTCGACCAGGGGACTTTTTTATACTCGTTGAGGGGCCTTTGTTAAACTCGATGAGGGGCCTTTGTTATACTCGATCAGGGTACTTTGTTATACTCTATCAGGTGACTTTGCTATACTCGATCAGGGGGCTTTGTTATAGTCGATTAGGGAACTTTGTTTTGCTCGATCAGGTGACTTTGTTATACTCGATCAGCGGACTTTGTTATTCTCGATGAGGGGCCTTTGTTATACCCGATCAGGGGATTTTGCTATCCTCGATCAGGGAACTTTGTTATACTCGGTGAGGGGACTTTGTTATTCTCGATCAGGTGACTTTGTTCTACTCGTTCAGGGGACATTGTTATACTTGATCAGGGGACTTTCATTATGATATTCGATGGGGGGCTTTGTTATACACGATCAGGGAGACTTTGTTATACTTGATCAAGGGCTTTGTTTAATCGTTCAGGGGACTTTTTATATACTCGATCAGGGACTTTGTTATACTCGATCAGGGGCTTTGTTAAACTCGTTGAGGGCCTTTGTTATACTCGACCAGGGGACTTTGTTATACTCGATCAGGGCCTTTGTTAAGAAACACGATCAGGGGCCTTTGTTATACTCGATCAGGGGATTTTGTTATTCTCGATCAGGGGACTATGTTATACTCGTTCAGGGGACTTTGTTATACTTGATTAGGGGACTTTGTTATACTCGATGAGGGCCCTTTGTTATACTCGACCATGGGACTTTGTTATAAACGTTCAGGGGACTTTGTTATACTCGATCAGGGGACTTTGTTATACTCGATCAGGGGACTTTGTTATTCTCGACCAGGGGAGTTTGTTATACTCGACCAGGGGACTTTTTTATACTCGATCAGGGGCCTTTGTTACACTCGATCAGGGGACTTTGTTATACTCGATGAGGGGCCTTTGTTATACTCAATCAGGGGACTTTGTTATACTCGATCAGCGGACTTTGTTATTCTCGATCTGGGGATTTTGTTATACTCATTCAGGGGACTTTGTTATACTTGATTAGGGGACTTTGTTAAACTCGATAAGGGGCCTTTGTTATAATCGACCAGGGGACTTTGTTATACTCGATCAGGGGCCTTTGTTAAACTCGATATGGGGACTTTGTTGTACTCGATCAGGGGACTTTGTTATACTCGATCAGGGGACTTTGTTATAATCGACCAGGGGAGTTTGTTATACTTGATCAGGGAACTTTGCTATACTCGATCAGGGGCCTTTGTTATACTTGATCAGGGGCCTTTGTTATACTCGATCAGGGGACGTTGTTTACCGGATCAAGGAAACTTTGTTATACTCGGATTAGCGGATCTTTGTTATACTGATCAGAGACTTTGATATACTGATCAGGGACTTTGTTATACTCAACCAGGTTCTTTTGTTATACTTGAACAGGAGCTTGTTATACTCTCGACCAGGGACTTTGTTATACCGATGACGGCCTTTGTTAAACTCTCTATGAGGGGACCTTTTGTTATACTCGACCAGGACTTTGTTACCCGGATCAGGGCCTTGTTAACCCCGATCAGCAAGAAGATACTCTCGATCAGGGACTTTGTTATACTCTATCAGGGACTTTGTTATACCGGGGATCAGGGGAGTTTTGTTATACCTGACCAGAGGACTTTGTTATACCTGATCAGGGCCTTTGTTAAACCGATGAGGGGCCTTTGTTAAACTCGATCAGGGGACTTTGTTATACTCGATCAGGGGACTTTGTTATACTCGACCAGGTGAGTTTGTTATAATCGACCAGGGGACTTTGTTATACTCAATGAGGGGCCTTTGTTAAACTCGATGAGGGGCCTTTGTTATACTCGATTAGGGGACTTTGTTATACTCGATCAGGGGACTTTGTTATACTCGATCAGCGGTCTTTGTTATACTCGATCACGGACGTTGTTATACTCGATCAGGGGCCTTTGTTATACTCGATCAGGGGCCTTTGTT
>NW_024740430.1:0-21337 GCF_018991925.1 Homarus americanus | reverse complement strand
AGATTAACACATAAGACAGATCAACATAAAGATTAACACATAAGACAGATCAACACATAAGACAGATCAACACATAAGACAGATCAATACATAGATCAACACATACAGACAGATCAACACATAAGACAGATCAATACAGATCAACACATAAGACAGACCAACACATAAGACAGATCAACACACAGATCAACACAGATCAACACATAAGACAGATCAACATACAGATCAACACATAAGACAGATCAACACATAAGACAGATCAACACATAAGACAGATCAACACATAAGACAGATCAACACATAAGACAGATCAACACATAAGACAGATCAACACATAAGACAGATCAACACATAAGACACAGGAAGGTGTGTAGCCTGCGATACATAACAGGAGGGTGTGTAGCCTGTTGGTACATGCACAGGAGGGTGTGTATTCTGCTGATACCTACACAGGAGGGTGTGTAGCCTGCTGATACCTACACAGGAAGGTGTGTAGCCTGCTGATACATACACAGGAGGGTGTGTAGCCTGCTGATATATACACAGAAGGTCTTCCTGAGTCCAGTGTCAGTTCTACCCTTCCCCTTCGGCTCAACTCTTACCATCATCTGGTCGTTAAGTCACAACATTCCTCGAAGTGAGGCTGAAGTGACCGGACAAAACTTGTAAAATTCTGTACAAGATATACAAGTGTTTCATACATGCTGGGATAAACAATTAAATATTGTAAATCTGTTCTACTTTCGAATTCAACTTTTTCCTGATATAAAAAAACGGACTACTCAAACTGGCGAGCATCACGTGTTGTTTTTTTATGTTTTATCCTCCTCGCCACTGATCGGCTCGTTACCCGCTTGGGCGGTCGGTCACGTATCTGTTGGCAAGTACTGGGCATGCACCGGCTCCTGAATGCATCTGAACCTGCTCCAGTGTTGGTCAATTCTGGTCTTGAAAGAGCTCACACTCGGTGCCGTCACAGCCCTCTCTGGCAGGTTGTTCCAATAGTTCACAATTCTCACCCCGAAAAAGTTTGCCCTCACAGTTTTCTGGACTTGTGGCTTCTTCAACTTTGAGCTGTGACCCCTTGTGGGGCGGGTGTCCGCCAGCTCCGGGTATGGACACTTGACTGAGTAGTGCCCTTTGAGATGCTTTTACATATCATTTAGGTCACCCTTGCCCCTCTGTAATATTAGCTAGGCAGTTGCAGGCGTTCTAATCTCTCCGGCTAACTGAGGTGCTGGAGTGCAGGCACCAGTCTGGTGGCCCTCCTTTGGGGATATTCTCACTCAGCTGACAGAGTCCAGCATATCTCGAGGACCAAACGGGTGACAGTACTCTAGGCGGGGAAGCACCTCATTCTTGAACGACCTTCTTCAGATGTCTAGAAGGTCCGTCCCGCGTAATGATCTTTTAAAGCGGCTGCACCAAAATATACAAGTAATCACTACATCATTCATCGGTAAACGCTCACTGTGAACAAAATGCCCGAGACACTGAACACTGTGCTTGATGAGCCAGTTCAAACTGTTAATTTCATAGACTTTCCTTGTCGTGAGAAGAAATGGGCAGCACTTACACAACTCTTCCTATACACATTGAATTGCGATGGTTATCTTTGAGTAAAGTTATGACTTGGTAAGTTAAATCAACCTAATTAGGCCTTCATAACATAACAATTTTAATCATTTAAAAGAAAGATGATTTAATATGATGAAAAATGAGTCGCGGTAAACATGTATTGAGGAAAATATCACCGTTTGTTTATATCTGTATATCAGACATGTTGTGTTAACAGAAGTGAAGAGTCCAGTCAACTATAGTGGTCGTTCAGCATTTACAAGACTTGCAGTGCATTATTAATCAGAATTTCCCATCTGTAGAAGTCTTCATTTGGCTGTCAAACTCTCTCACTGTATCTGTGGCTTCATTAATGTCTTTTGGCTCACCTGAGAGAAGAGCTCCAGACATTTTAAAAGTTACTATTTGTTTACAACTGCTACCTTGTGTAACTAGAGGCTCAGGCGAGGCAACAAACTGATCTTGGGGGCAGTGCGAGGAGCGGCGTCACCTGCCGGGAGACGGAGGTGATTGAGGCAAACAATAGATATAATTTTACAGTGAATGTAAATATTGAGTTTTAAATCTGCTTTTGCTAAGAAACTTCGCTTTTATCTCATTAGTTAGTGAAACTGGTTAGCGTTTCCTAAGCAGTCTAGTTTAATTTATTTCAGGTAGATGTTATATCTAACTCTCCAGAATGCTTCCCGTTATAAGCTGCCGCCAATATTGTGTCAGTAGTGATGGTGTTGTGTGTTAGTCTTCGTTAACTGTTTCTTCTATCTCTTAAAGTTATCTTCATCTTAAGTACTCTTGGTGGCTGTAGGTGTCTGTGAGGCAAGTGTGGAAAATATCTAACCCACTTCTCTCCTTTTTTGGTAAGGTTCACCTTTAAAGGTCACGTATGAGTCCCTTACGTCTGTTGGTGTTGATGGAAGCCTTTAATCTTCAGCTTCGGCTCTAATTACAATTCACCAGCTTCATTTATTCTGTTTTTCTTTTCAAATACTGTCTCGAGGCGCGTCGTAAACTTCTCCAAACTTCATTTTCTCTTTCTAAACTTCTCTTTGGTTGGTTTCCTTTGTTTTGCTTAAATGGTGTAGTCTTGTTTCTTGTTTACCCTTACATGGGTCACTGAACCAGCCCTTTCTCGGTCTTTTCTCTCTCTTTCAGGCGGCTTTTGCCACTGACTGAAGACTTCCTTCATCCTACACCGCCCGCGTGATGGTTGAGTCGCTTCTCTCTCTCCTCCTCAACCTCTCATATTAAATTACGTGGCTCAGTCTGATGGTGCAATTTCATTTCTTACTTCATTTCTTTAGCTTTGAAGAGTTTCGCGAGGCCTCTGACTCCACGATTCACTTCTTGTTGTCTGTCTCGTCTGCAGTCATCAAAAAATAATCACCAACAGTACTGGGAATTAACACTAAGACAACCTGATATAATATATTCGTTCCTTTGGTGAGATATTTTTTTATGAATTTTTCTCTCTTGGATAAAATGCTTCAGATATCAAGCTTTCTCGATACTGTACTGTACGCTATATGTAAATAGTGGTTGTCAGTTATTCCACCTGGTACCTGTTCCCTGTCAACATCTTTCGTCAACTTATATCCAGTGACCACGATAACGTAACCTACAAGGTGTTTTTGAAGGGTAAATACCACATGTGTGGGTAGGTCAGCCTCATCTGGCCATATCACATATCACTTCCTGTAAGGCTGTTTTACACTCGGCAACTTGTTCGCCACATTTACCACACTGTTGATAAGTGTAAAGGAAAACTGATAACGTTTGAGGTAGTGCGTGTTGAGGTGATTATTGACACCAGGTCTGTTATTGTCACCAGGTCTGTTGTCACCAGTTCTGTTTACACATTGTGACTATCAATCTCCATCGTGATTTTCTCTTCAGTAATTGTATGACCAACTTTTGCCTACACTAACCACAGTACAATACATTACTTGTATTTTATAATTTAATTTTTATTTATTCTTATTTTATTGTTGTTAGGTCAGACTCCAATGGTGTTACTTGTATTATGAATTATTATTTCCGTGTTACACTTCATCTTCCCTCTCAGTGCCCGCTGTGTTGAGTGAGTCAAGTCTCGTACAGCTAATTTATAAGGAAAGTACTATTTTTACCCATCATGTATTTCACTTGGTGTCGTTAAAAGTCTCATATACTCTCTTCTTAAGCCTTACCATTATAGAATAATAATAATGGTGCTCCTCCTGTAACGAGGATGGCGGGTCCAAGGGCCACCTCGGCGTGAATTTGTTTAAGGTGTAGAAGCTGTCGCCAACACAACAGCCACACCCTAAGTTAACGAGCTGCATGACCCAGTGTCAAGGAATAGTCCGAGAAGACCGGACAACTTGCCAACTGCATTGGCGAACCATTACCCCGTAACACGATACGCAAATCGATTAACATCCAGGTCCCCAATTAATGCTGGGTAAACAGAGGCAAATGGCGTAAAGAAACATGCCCATTGTTTCACCCTGCCTGGGTCCGCTCGCTTGCAAGGCGAGCATGATGACCAATACACCACAGATCGTCATTGTAGAATACACACTGTAACTCGGATATATCTAAGCTGGTCACCCAACAACACTGCTTCTCTTCTTCCATTATAGCAGGACATTTCTCGAGTTCTTTATACAATGATCAGTAATTTCTTAATATCTGTCACTTTTTTATTAAACTTTCTCAAACTACTTTTTTATTATTGCTTGTCGTAGAAGGAATAGCTATCAGCTTATGTACTGTACGGGGGCCTCTCTCTACTGAATAAAATGGTCTAGCGTTAGTCAAATAAAATGCTAAAAGTGGCGTCGCCGTAGTGAAGGAGTTAGTCTACTGACCTCGTCTTGTCCTTAACATGTTACTTGACCTTCTGCTCGTCGTGTCTCTGTACTTGTTTTGTCCCTCAGTTAGGTCAGTTGTGTCCACTGTTCCACATTACGAGTAGTGTATATGTACCATTTATCACGCTTGACCGTAATATAAATCATTGGTTTTAGATGAAGTTTTAATGACTGACAAGTGATGAATACCAATTAACTAAACGATGATAAATAAAACATCAGAATAAAAGAGTAATACTATTAAAAGGTTATTAAGTATCGGTAAAACAAAACATGTGTCAGTTCCCGAGGCTGCTGCCCACAGTTAATAGTCAAATAACTTGTGTCGCTGATAATACTTATGGATCTGAGCCTTTGTCTCGTCCAGGACTAAAAAATAAATATATTGCTATACTTTCTAATGAAAAACGAGCAGTGTACAGCTTGTCTGACACTCAATCAATGTGAAATATTCACGTTTCTATAAAACACCACAAAGTATGTTGTGTGGTGCCGAGCCTCGAGTTAACCTGTGTTTATGACCCTATCGTACTGGCCAGTTGTTCAACAACACTGTAATAAGTACAACAGTGTTACTCTACGCTCGTCAGTTTTCATTCATGAGTAAGAACGTCTTATACCGGAAAGTAACTGCATAGATTCCCTTAACGCGGGCGGTAGAGGAGTAAACTGAGCAGTGTTATGAGCCGGCCACCAACTTCGGGACACACAAGAGTAACAAAATCGAATCACTTTACTATTATAGAATTTAGACTAAAGCTGTTTTGCCACAGTGAGAACAACTTGTTATATTTAGTGAAACTGATGAATTATTTGTCGTTTAAGATTCGGTAAAATGCTACTGACACCACATACGAGGCACGGGCAGTTCCCAATGAGGTTCACGGCGCCATCAGCTCGATGAACAGGCTTTGTGTGAAATATAACAAAGTCTAGGACTGCTTTTAGTGTCCTTGTGGGTTGGTCGGTAGCGTTCCCTAGTCCCACCCAGTAGGTCGAGGGTTCGAATCCTGGCTGGTGAGGTCGTTGATTATATGTTCAAAGTCCGCATGTTATATGGACTAAAAATGAAGTATATATATGGTACCTCGTGTTTCATACCAGCTGGATTCGGTAAAATGCTACTGACACCACATACGAGGCACGGGCAGTTCCCAATGAGGTTCACGGCGCCATCAGCTCGATGAACAGGCTTTGTGTGAAATATAACAAAGTCTAGGACTGCTTTTAGTGTCCTTGTGGGTTGGTCAGTAGCATTCCCTAGTCCCACCCAGTAGGTCGAGGGTTCGAATCCTGGCTGGTGAGGTCGTTGATTATATATATATATATGTGTGTGTGTCAGTAGTGTTGTAGCGTAGTGGTGTAATATAGCTAGGAACGGTAAAAGATTTTATAACATAAATAATATATTATCACCCATTTGGTAGTGCGGCCATTTTCATAAAATAATAAAAAAATTATGAACATAAAAAAACGCAATATTTTCCAGGCCACAGTTTTTTCTCTTCACATAATGTTTATATTTTTAGGCCTCGTGCCTGAAACATTAGTTAAACAACGTTGTAATTTTGGGGCCTGAGAGAAGCCCATAAAATACTGTATAGGTAATTGTAGAGTCGTTTTTATAAGAGATTTTATTTACTACTGTTATTGGTTGTAGTTTTTATTGGTTTAGTAATTTATTTTATTGATATTTGTTATTGATTGTATTTGTATTGGTTTATTTTGTTATTTTATTTACATCTATTATTATTAGATAGTATTTTTATTTGTTTATTTAGTCTTTCTTCTTTGTGCTAACTCTCCGTGGCTGTGTTAACTCTCCGTGGCTGTGTTAACTCTCCGTGGCTGTGTTAACTCTCCGTGGCTGTGTTAACTCTCCGTGACTCTCCGTGGCTGTGTTAACTCTCCGTGTTAATGGCTGTGTTAACTCTTGGCTGTGTTCTCCGTGGCTGTGTTAACTCTCCGTGGCTGTGTTAACTCTCCGTGGCTGTGTTAACTCTCCCGTTAACTCTCCGGCTGTGTTAACTCTCCGTGGCTGTGTTAACTCTCCGTGGCTGTGTTAACTCTCCGTGGCTGTGTTAACTCTCCTGTGTTAACTCCGTGGCTGTGTTAACTCTCCGTGGCTGTGTTAACTCCTCCGTGGCTGTTAATAACGTGTTAACTCTCCGTTGTTAACTCTCCGTGGCTGTGTTAACTCTCCGTGGCTGTTAACTCTCCGTAGCTGTGTTAACTCTCCGTGGCTGTGTTAACTCTCCGTGGTTGTGTTAACTCTCCGTGGCTGTGCTGTGTTAACTCTCCGTGGCTGTGTTAACTCTCCGTGGCTGTTAACTCCGTGGCTGTGTTAACTCTCCGTGGCTGTGTTAACTCTCCGTGGCTGTGTTAACTCTCCGTGGTTGTGTTAACTCTCCGTGGCTGTGTAACCTGTGTTAACTCTCCGTGGCTGTGTTAACTCTCCGTGGCTGTGTTAACTCTCCGTGGCTGTGTTAACTCTCCGTGGCTGTGTTAAAGGTGTTAACTCTCCGTGGCTGTGTTAACTCTCCGTGGCTGTGTTAACTCTCCGTGGTTGTGTTAACTCTCCGTGGCTGTGTTAACTCTCCGTGGCTGTGTTAACTCTCCCGTGGCTGTGTTAACTCTCCGTGGCTGTGTTAACTCTCCGTGGCTGTGTTAACTCTCCTGTTGTATTAAACATCCATGGCTGTGCTAACCTCCGTGGCTGTGTTAACTATCCATGGCTGTGCTAACTCTCCGTGGCTGTGTTAACTCTCCGTGGCTGTATTAAACATCCATGGCTGTGTTAACTCTTTGTGGCTGTGTTAACTCTCCTGGCTGTGTTAACTCTCCGTGGCTGTGTTAACTCTCCGTGGCTGTGTTAACTGTGTTAACTTCCGTGGCTGTGTTAACTCTCCGTGGCTGTGTTAACTCTCCGCATCCATGGCTGTGCTAACCTCTGTGGCTGTGTTAACTATGCTCCGTAGCTGTGTTAACTCTCCGTGGCTGTATTAAACATCCATGGCTGTGTTAACTCTTTGTGGCTGTGTTAACTTCCGTGGCTGTATTAAACATCCATGGCTGTGTTAACTCTCCGTGGCTGTGTTAACTCTCCGTGGCTGTGTTAACTCTCCGTGGCTGTGTTAACTCTCCGTGGCTGTATTAAACATCCATGGCTGTGCTAACCCTCCGTGGCTGTGTTAACTATCCATGGCTGTGCTAACTCTCCGTGGCTGTGTTAACTCTCCGTGGCTGTATTAAACATCCATGGCTGTGTTAACTCTTTGTGGCTGTGTTAACTCTCCGTGGCTGTATTAAACATCCATGGCTGTGTTAACTCTTTGTGGCTGTGCTAACTCTGCGTGGTTGTGCTAACTCTCCATGGCTGTGCTAACTCTCCATGGCTGTGCTAACTATCCGTAGCTGTGCTAACTCTCCATGGCTGTGCTAACTCTCCATGGCTGTGCTAACTATCCGTAGCTGTGTTAACTCTCCTTGGTTGTGTTAACTCTCCGTGGTTGTGCTAATTCTCTGTGGCTGTGTTAACTCTCCGTGGCTGTGCTAACTCTGCGTGGCTGTGCGTGTGCGTGGCTGTTAACTCTCCGGGCTGTGCTAACTCTCCGTGGCTGTGTTAACTCTCCGTGGCTGTGTTAACTCTCCGCTGTGCTAACTCTCCGTGGCTGTGTTAACTCTCTGCTGCTAACTCTCCTCCTGTTAACTCTCGTGCTGTGTTAACTCTCCGTGGCTGTGTTAACTCTCGCTGCTGTGTTAACTCTCCGTGGCTGCTCTCCGTGCTAACTCTCCATGGCTGTGTTAACTCCCGTGGCTGTGCTGACTCCCCGTGGCTGTGTTAACTCTCCGTGGCTGTGTTAACTCTCCGTGGCTGTGTTAACTCTCCGTGGCTGTGTTAACTCTCCGTGGCTGTGTTAACTCTCCGTGGCTGTGCTAACTCTCCATGGCTGTGTTAACTCCCCGTGGCTGTGCTAACTCCCCGTGGCTGTGTTAACTCACCGTGGCTGTTCGTGTGAGTGTGTGTCCAGCGGTGCCACATTTAACCATGTTAGGCACAAGTTCCTGGCACAGGACTTTTGACAGGTACTGTACATTATTGGTGGTTCATAGTAGGTTCACTTAACGGGCATCAACAATATACTAAAGAAGTTTCTCTGCTCGACCGTATAGAGTACAGTACAGTTGCAGACAAAGTTCCCTGGACACTTGGCAGTGAAAGTAGAGAAGCATTAGGTGTAGTGGGTTGCAATTTTAACGTATTTCTTGGATTTGTCTTTGCATTGAGGATTGTTTTTTTCTGTTTTGTGGTCACGATATAATAATTATGTAATGAAGAACAACATTATTAGATATAAACCAATCATATTTAAATGACCCAGAAGTAGAGGCCAGATATTGTCAACTGTTCAGGGAATTTTGTCCGCAACTGCACAACAGTATGTTGTGTTGAAGGTCATCCCAGCCGCCGGTTACCATAGTGTTACCGACAAGCTCCCAGTCCGCCTCTCATACCGTAACAGTATTCGTCGTTTTCTTTCACCGAAGAGTAAATATTATTTCCATTTTAGATTTTAATTTCAAGAGAACTTATTTCAAAGAATGTCATTTGTAGATACTATGATCTGTAGAACCCATTTGAGGTATCGTTCCATAGTCCTGTAAAGACCTTTTTTAATGGGGATTAGCTCACCCGGGCACAGGTTACCGGTCCACATCGGGGCCTGAGGGGGGGGAGGGAGAAACTATAAATAAATTGAACCACAAGTAAATACAGAAATGGAAAAAGTAAATAAAACAGATCAAGAGTGAGAAACGATATTTATGATGTGTTGTCAAAGTAAGAGAAACAATCGATATTCTGCAATTGTGTGTAAATGAGGCAGAGAAGTCAGTCAGATCAGCAACCTGGGACTTGGTGATGCCATACGGCAGCAGGGTCTCCCATTAGACAACTCATTATGCTTCCAATATCTCCCCAAGCGGTAGCACCTCCATGTTTTGATAGTTATCTAATACTCTACTTATATCAACATAATTATCTAGTTGACTTGTAAGTTGGTACAGCGATCAAGGTGTACAACTGTACATTGGTGCTTTTAAAGTATGGGTCATAGATCTATTTCAATATTATAATACTAGGTTACGGTATTTTGCATTTTGTAAAAACTGTCTAGCATAACTGAACAGATTTTGGTGTGGAAAATGGCTGTTATGTTCCACTTCGCACGGGAGGGTAGACCATCCTCACTACGGGGTGTAGACTCAAATAAGAGGTATTCTTTAATAGCAGTCCAACCATCTAAATGAGACACTTAAGGCTTTTCACAATTTTTCATGATGTATCGATGTTCAGTTAATTCACTACAGTCACTCAGCGATCAAGTATTGATGTCAATTGAAATAAAAGTGAACATTGTGTTTGAACAACTGAACCAACGAGAAGGAAAGATTATTTTAAAACCCTTTTATAATCTTTGTCTAATTTTCAACACAATATAAAAATGGACTCATAACAACAGGTTACAATAACTGTGTGTGAGAGCTCGGTAAACCTGTACACCAAACTTTGTTGTGAAAGTCAAACTGCTTCGCTTCATAACTTTCTTTACTTTTCAAAACTATTGTCTGTCATCAAACAAACAATATATTTTTCTCAATACATTCCCCCTGTGCACGGGGTCAGATAATCGCTTATGACCGCCGTTAGCACAACATTGTACTCCTTCACAGCCAATTGTGTGAGAGTTAGTGTAAAGGTGGGAGCCGCTTCTCCATTATTCCAGCCCGGGACTTTTCACCTTATGGGGGCGAACACTCAAGAGATATTTGTATGGAATCTAGGCCAGTGTAACATGACTTTGTTGAAACATTTAGCTGCATCAACAGTTGTGACTTGTCGAGCGTCTCCCGTGATAATGTGGCTCTTTTACACCCCATCCCCCTCCCTCCATTCTGTCTACAGGTGAAGTGTGAAATGCGTGGGGAAGTGGAGCACTCATTGGCTGTTCCGTTTATGTGTTTATTTTCTAGATTGACCGGGGATACATCGTGTGGTTTTGGGCCAGGAAGCTGTTATTTGGACACGATAGTGACCAGGTGCTTTGGCATTTTTTTACTCATTTTGTATTCATGTTATGGCATGAAGGGCGGTGCACAGTGAACGTATACAAACTCGGTAGACCTCTGTGCTCTACGAAATCTACTGACCAACTTGGGTGCCTGCCACGTGGGTCTGACGTCACATACCACGGGCAGGTTGAGATGTGAGAGGTGTGACTCTTGCTGTAGTCTGGACGATTGACCAGCAGGTGAGGATCTGGTCCTGCAACTATTACTGTCACACCAGATATCACTTACATATTACTTCATCACCAGATAATATTATGATCCAGTGAACAAGTATGGAGGGGTTATAATTGTCTGTTATTCACATGATCATTTAGTAGTGTAGTTGTGTCGAATAAAACAACAGCACACTTCCCCAGCTGTAAGGTTTGGTGCCCATTCACAGCTGCCCGAACTGGAGGTGCCACGGGAGCAAACGAACGATGTTTGAAATAAGAGGCGAGTGAGGTATCCACTCGGCCCCGGGACCCCTGTACCAAATAAGGAATGACAAGGTTTTAGTGACTATGAAATATTTGAGTCTTTTGTTGTGAGCAGACTTCCGATTGTCTTTGAGAAACACAACATCTCTTTATTTGAAACGCTGACAGACGACGTTTGCTGAGGAGGTTGGGAACTCACAGGACTTGTTCATAAAACACACACGATAAGCTCAAACAACTTGTCAACTATGTCTTCCTCCTGACAAGACCAGGAACCCAAACATTTGGCAGAGTTTATTTTGATCAGTTGAATAGTCGTCGTCATTGCCTGATTCCTGGGATGTGTCCCTTGGTTAAATTTTATAAAAAAAAATATTTATAAGTTGAACAATACAAGCAAGGGACTGAAATTACCTGCCAATTAAACGAAATATTCTGGTAAATTCATGAAACTGGTTGTGTGTTCCAGTGCCAAGAGAAGCAGCTTGAGCTCCACAAACTGGATCGTTGTCGTCATTTTTCTCCTGTACGTCTCTCATGGCGCGCCTCTCTGTCCCTGCTGCCACCAACACACTGCAGTCATTCTTTTAGATTAGCGAGGCAAATGTACGTAAAACTCTCCCTTTAATCGTTTTGAGAACTTTTTATGTTTCTCCTCAACTTGGTGAAGTGCGTTACAGTGTGGTTTTATTCCGTCAGTCCATGTTAACAGGTGTGTTGTCACGCGCCACAGTGTTAGCTAAGCCACACCTTTGATTATATTTTATTGTCACTACATATATACAGTAGAGGACGCTAAGGTTGTATTGTTTCTATAACCTCTCCATAATCATGGTTTATTTTACACGGTTATAAGTTTTGTGTCTTCCAAGAGAATACCAGCCGAAGTAACCCGGTCATTGAGAGGTGTTGGCTTTGTTTATCTACGTTGTTGAGACAAGTACATGGACGACTCCTCAAACAAAACCAGTGATGGAATTTGTGTTCCGTGAGTAGCCGCCAAGAGCTTAGATACTATATGATGATAACACCGGTGATGCTGAAACATAGGAATATAATATAGCGGATGACTTATACGGTTTAAATGTTTATTATAAAAAACTGACACAGCTACAGCGAAAAACAAGATATACTAATAATGAAGAACTCAGAAGTTTTAGTTTCAAGTTTCAGAAGATCACTACCGTATGAGCTTTTGTGGCTCTGCAAACATCACAGCAATATCTTTCCCTCCATATAGTTTGTACCATATCATATTGAATTTGTTTTTACAACCTTACGTATCATTCCTTTCAAATTTTCCTAAGTTGCTAACAGTGATGGAACGAGCCGCCCCCCCCCCCCCCTATCCCCCCATCCGACGATCAGACAATTGCTTAATCAGGAATGTTTTAACAGCTTTGTGAACATAGGACGACGCACCATATTGCTGCAACCAAACATCAGCTTTTGTCATACGGAGGCGAATTTTTTTTTTTGAGTTTGAAAAATCGGCCCATGGTATTAATGATGTAGTTCTATGTGCAGAATCATGCGATATCTTCAGATTTGAAAAGTTTTCATTTTTTGCTAGGTAAATTTTAACTTGAAATCTTATGAAAATTCAGTATTCCCACCCTTTTACCAACACCACTAAATAAGATTTAAAGGGCGGGACTAATATTGTGTGAGGTATAGAGCGGACTCAGGTGTTACATATTCAACGCCTCAGCGTCAAGGATCCCCAGAGTGTTAATATTCTTTAGAAAACAAAATCATGATACTATATGCTGCACACCCATGTCATTGATTATATGCGTACCGTGACTGCTTATCAACTGCACGGTAGAACTACGGATATGTGTTTTACCAGTGATTGTGGTGTGGCAATACCAGTGATTGGTAGAACTACGGATAATGTGTTTTACCGGAACTGATTGTGGTAGAACTACGGATAATGTGTTTTACCAGTGATTGTGGTAGAACTACGGATAATGTGTTTTACCAGTGATTGTGGTAGAACTACGGATAATGTGCTTTACCAGTGATTGTGGTAGAACTACGGATAATGTGTTTTACCAGTGATTGTGGTAGAACTGCGGATAATGTGTTTTAACAGTGATTGTGGTAGAACTACGGATAATGTGTTTTACCAGTGATTGTGGTAGAACTACGGATAATGTGTTTTAACAGTGATTGTGGTAGAACTACGGATAATTTGTTTTACCGGTGATTGTGGCAGAACTACGGATAATGTGTTTTACCAGCGATTGTGGTAGAACTACGGATAATTTGTTTTACCGGTGATTGTGGCAGAACTACGGATAATGTGCTTTACCAGTGATTGTGGTAGAACTACGGATAATGTGTTTTACCAGTGATTGTGGTAGAACTACGGATAATGTGCTTTACCAGTGATTGTGGTAGAACTACGGATAATGTGTTTTACCAGTGATTGTGGTAGAACTGCGGATAATGTGTTTTAACAGTGATTGTGGTAGAACTACGGATAATTTGTTTTACCGGTGATTGTGGTAGAACAATGGATAATGTGTTTTACCGGTGATTGTGGTAGAACTACGGATGTGTTTTAACAGTGATTGTGGTAGAACTACGGATAATGTGTTTTACCAGTGATTGTGGTAGAACTACGGATAATGTGTTTTACCAGTGATTGTGGTAGAACTACAGATAATTGTTTTACCAGTGATTGTGGTAGAACTACGGATAATGTGTTTTACCAGTGATTGTGGTAGAACTACGGATAATGTGTTTACCAGTGATTGTGGTAGAACTACGGATAATGTGTTTTGTGATTGTGGTAGAACTACGGATGTGGTGATTGTGGTAGAACTACGGATAATGTGTTTACCTAGAACCACGGATATGTTTTACCAGTGATTGTGGTTACAGATAATGTGTTTTACCAGTGATTGTGGTAGAACTACGGATAATGTGTTTTACCAGTGATTGTGGTAGAACGGATAATGTGTTTTACCAGTGATTGTGGTAGAACTACGGATAATGTGTTTTACCAGTGATTGTGGTAGAACTACAGATAATGTGTTTTACCAGTGATTGTGGTAGTAGATAATGTGTTTTACCTACGGATAATGTGTTTTACCAGTGATTGTGGTAGAACTACGGATAATGTGTTTTACCAGTTTGTGTACAGTTGTATTGTTTGTTCGTAGTAGTAATAAGATTCATTGTTGTCTACTCCTACTGTGAGTTAAGACGATGACGTCATATTTGGTGGTGGATGTTGTTTAGGTTCGTGTTAAGGTAAAGATCCGGGTGTGTTTCTTCTGGTGAACTCTGTAAAGTTTTCCACTATGTACTCCAAGAACACTGAGGCGTAGCAACACATATAGTCCAGGTGTTTGTTAGTCCTTCAGGTATGTACCCTGAAGGTCTCCTGGTGTGTCCTTCAGGTATGTATACTGAAGGTCTCCTGGTGTGTCCCTCAGGTATGTATACTGAAGGTTAAGTGTGTCCTTCAGGTATGTATACTGAAGGTCTCCAGGTGTGTCCTTCAGGTATGTATACTGAAGGTCTGCGGGTGTGTCCTTCAGATATGTACATTGAAGGTCTCCTGGTGTGTCCCTCAGGTATGTATACTGAAGGTTAAGTGTGTCCTTCAGGTATGTATACTGAAGGTCTCCAGGTGTGTAACTGCAAGTTTTCCTCTCCCAAGAGAGATATCTCTTGCCTTTTCTCAACTGGCTAGCAGTCTCTCACTAATCTTCTTCTGACTTGTTATGACTGGAGGCTTGAACTGAGCGTTAGCCAGAGTGTACTGTGCCAAGACAGCTTTGGTCATATCACTGGCAATGTCTTTGTTTGTGTAAGTTCTTTGGTTTTTTTCACTGATTTGCCTGATTAAAACACCGTATCTCAAAGCATCTCTCAATGTAGGCAACTCCGACTTCAGGAGCTCTCTCCCAGACCCAAGATAGTGACTGAGATGGCTGGATTTTTTGGTTCCTTCCTGACACAAGCAGCCATCGCAAATATTATCAACTTATAAATGCATCAGAATCTGAAACAGAAAAAAAATATTGTTAGTTGGGTTGTTAAAGAATGAAGTCAGAAAGCAATGTTCACTATTTAATTGTAATGCACTAATGCAGCTGTACGTTAGATTTTCGATAAATTTCACGCTAAAATTTACCTAGCAAAAGGTTGCAAAATATTGAAACTGAAATTATTTTCTGTTTATATACACTAAAATCTACCAAAAAAGTGATGGGCCATTAGTTTTAGCTGATCTTCCCTCCTATGACACACCCTACTGTAGTATCAATGTTTATTCAAAACTGTTCTGTAACTGGCGATATTGGAAATGAAAATCCCCTTAGGAATTTTTATTGTCTTGCTTTTAAATTTAGCTTTGTTTGTTTTTCATAATAATTGTTAAAATCGGGAAGGTCATTTGTAATCGCCCGGTGAGGTAAGAGAGAGCGGGGCGGGACTAATATTGTGTGAGGTATAGAGCGGACTCAGGTGTTACATATTCAACGCCTCAGCGTCAAGGATCCCGAGAGTGTTGGTCGTTCAGTAATACTAAATCATGGTGATACATATGCGACCAGTCATTATTATCAATCTATCACGGAACTATATCATGTGGCAATTGTGGTAGAACTACGGATAATGTGTTTTACCGGTGATTGTGGTAGAACTACGGATAATGTGTTTTACCAGTGATTGTGGTAGAACTATGGATAATGTGTTTTACCAGTGATTGTGGTAGAACTACGGATAATGTGCTTTACCAGTGATTGTGGTAGAACTACGGATAATGTGTTTTACCAGTGATTGTGGTAGAACTACGGATAATGTGTTTTAACAGTGATTGTGGTAGAACTACGGATAATGTGTTTTTCCAGTGATTGTGGTAGAACTACGGATAATGTGTTTTACCAGTGATTGTGGTAGAACTACGGATAATTGTGGTAGAACTACGGATAATGTGTTTTACCAGTGATTGTGGTAGAACTACGGATAATGTGTTTTTCCAGTGATTGTGGTAGAACTACGGATAATGTGTTTTACCAGTGATTGTGGTAGAACTACGGATAATGTGTTTTACCTATGGGTAATGTGTGATTGTGGTAGAACTACGGATAATGTGTTTTACCAGTGATTGTGGTAGAACTATGGATAATGTGTTTTACCAGTGATTGTGGTAGAACTACGGATAATGTGTTTTACCAGTGATTGTGGTAGAACTACGGATAATGTGTTTTACCAGTGATTGTGGTAGAACTACGGATAATGTGTTTTAACAGTGATTGTGGTAGAACTACGGATAATGTGTTTTACCAGTGATTGTGGTAGAACTATGGATAATGTGTTTTACCAGTTTGTGTACAGTTGTATTGTTTGTTCGTAGTAGTAATAAGATTCATTGTTGTCTACTCCAACTGTGAGTTAAGACGATGACGTCATATTTGGTGGTGGATGTTGTTTAGGTTCGTGTTAAGGTAAAGATCCGGATGTGTTTCTTCTGGTGAACACTGTAAAGTTTTCCGCTATGTACTCCAAGAACACTGAGGCGTAGCAACACATATAGTCCAGGAGTTTGTTAGTCCTTCAGGTATGTACCCTGAAGGTCTCCTGGTGTGTCCTTCAGATATGTATACTGAAGGTTTCCTGGTGTGGCCTTCAGGTGTGTATACTGAAGGTTAAGTGTGTCCTTCAGGTATGTATACTGAAGGTCTGCGGGTGTGTCCTTCAGATATGTATACTGAAGGTCTCCTGGTGTGTCCTTCAGGTGTGTATACTGAAGGTCGCCTGGCGTGTCCTTCAGGTATGTATACTGAAGGACTCCGTGTGTGTCCTTCAGGTATGTATACTGAAGGTCTCCGTGTGTGTCCTTCAGGTATGTATACCGAAGGTCTCCGTGTGTGTCCTTCAGATATGTATACCGAAGGTCTCCACGTGTGTCCTTCAGGTATGTATACTGAAGGTCTGGTGTGTGTCCTTTAGGTATGTATAGTGAAGGTCTCCAGGTGTGTTCTTCAGGTTTGTAAAATAATAATAATAATAATAATTAACGGTTTATTGAAAGAGCTTGGCAGCCAGAAGGCTGAAAATATACAGTTACACATTTGGGGAATGGGTTACGAATTACAAATAATATACAAGTAACATAAGTGACACAAATAAGACATATAATAACTAGATGTGGAAAAGCTCAAACTACAGTTCATTTCAACATAGTGACAGTGTAAGGAGCAGTGTTTACTGGGAGTGAATACACTGATTTATTACAAGTTATTGATAATTTTACAATGGTTGGGACTGGGCTGTTCTATAGCGATCAGTTCGTGCAATGTATGGGCTGGATAAAGGGTGTCGACAGCACCTCGGACAAGGATCTCAGGTGGTAGTAGGAGCCGGTGTCGGGGTGGTGTAGAAGCTTCTACCAAATTTGCAGATGAGGTCGTGGCGATGGTTTATATAGAAAGGGTCAGTGTGTTGAGCGCTTCTTGATATGTGGAGTAGGAAGGGGAGAGAATAATCTTGCATGCCCTCTTTTGCACTTTTTCTAGGTGTTTACGTTGTGTGGCATTTAGGGAGGAAGACCAGGTGGGGAGGCATAGGTGAGCTTGGGAAGTATGAATGTTGTGTAAACACTGAGGAGCTCGTGTGCAGGAACTCCGAGGGACTTGAGTCGGCGTAGGAGGTGGAGACGGAAACTGGAGGATTTGATAACTTCACTGACGTGTGGTTTCTAATTTAGTTTGTTGTCTATGTTGACGCCGAGGAGCTTCGTGGAATCTAAAACCTGGAGTGTGTTCAGACCTAGAGTAATGGAAGGAGGTGGGACAATGTCGGAGGAGAGGTTGATGTGCATAACCATGGTTGTTGGTGGCCCAGTTTTGGTGACTGTTCAATAAATCCCATGGGCGGCAGAAGTTGGGAGCAGAATTGTTGACGCTGATCCCAATGGTGGAGTCGTCGACATATTTCCAGCCGCAGAGCAGGGGCTTCAGGGCATCATTGGCGAGCATATGGAAGCAGTGGTCCCATCTTGGTGCTCGGGGGACGCCACAGGTGAGTGACTGAAAGGTGGAGGCAGCCCTCGGAAGCGTACAGCTTGGCGTCGGTCACTGAGGATGCTCCAAGCTATGGTATAAGACTTCTCCAAAGCCTGCGTCAATAGCTTTACACGAGATATTGCGGTCGAGACTCAGGTCGAACGCTTTAGTGAAATCAATGAAGGCGACAGCATCGTTTTTCGTTTCGAGATGGCGGTATATGTAATCGAGAAAGTTTACGAAGACAGTGAGTGGTGGAGGAAGTTTTCATGTTGCCAAATTGCTGAGGGTCTACGACTCCTGCAATATCAGCATAAGCCCAGTCGAACACAAAACTTTCACAGATTAGGCTGGGTATTGGGGGTGATTGCAATAGGTCGTAGCTGATTTAAGGATTGTGGGCTGGTTGACTTGGGCACTGGTGATACATAAGAGGTCTTCCAGTCAGCTGGGCATCTGGCTTGGCTGAGAGAAGCATTGATGATGGAGCATAGGGGTTTAGCAAGCTCCGGGGAGAACTCCTTGAAGAGTTTCATTGGTAAGTCAATGGGGGTGGTAGAGCGTTTTAATTTCAGTTTGTCCAGGCGTTTTGCTACTTCAAATTCTTCTACTAAGTCAGTGGGAAGGGGGGCTGGTAGGTAAGCAGGGAGAGTGGTTGTGTCAAGCCGTGGGAGCGTCTGGCATATAGTAGCGAAATGGTTATTTGTTTGCTCAGCTGCGTCAACATTAGTGAGATGGCTGAGGAAGGGGAGGGGATGTGTCATATTGTTTAGTCCACAGAGTTCTTTAAGCTTACCATACCATTGACTGATGTTGGTCTGCTTCAGGTGTTGTAATTTGGTTGGGTAGTGGGACTTCTTTGCAGTACGTATTTCGCGGATGACTCGGTTGCGAAGGGACCTGTAGCGGTTGTGGTCATTGAGATGAAAGGCTCTGTCTCTCTGTTGCATAAGTCTTTTGATCCGAGGTGTGATCCAGGGCAAGTCAGCTGGGTGAGATCTGACGGACTTCTCGGGAAGAAGTGGTGGTGAGCTTCCGTGGTGGTGTTGGTATAATTTATCCATTTGGTTTCCACGTCATCCACGCTAAGTACTTCAGTCCAGGGATGGTGAACTATCCACTGCCCGAAGAGGCGCACTGCAGAGTCAGTAATCGGCCTGTAGGTCTTGATGTAAGGTCTCTGTACTTGAGTGGGAGTGGCAGCTGGGGACCAGAGCACTGATAAGTGTGTGCTACACCCGATAGGAGGCATTGGTTGAGGTGGTTGGTACTGGTCCGCTAAGTCAGTTAAGATAAGGTCGAGGGTATTTTGACCGTGTGTGGGGAAGGTCACAACTTGTGATAGTGATAGCTGGTCCTGGATATCAGTGGTGTCAATTTCATTAAAATCCCCACATAATACTAACTTGGCACATGGGTACCTAACTCTGAGGTGGTCTGAGGTGGTGATGAGATGATTGATAAGAGTGTCTCTGGTGGGTGATCGAGGCGGATGGTATGCCACACAGATTATGATGGAAGCAGTGTTGCGCGGGTGGGCCCGTAGCACGACACGTACCCATAATGCTTCCACATCTGCTGGGACTTGAATATCCAGGCGTGACGGGCGTAGGTCATCTTGACAGAAGGTCTCCGTGTGTGTCCTTCAGGAATGTATACTGAAGGTCTCTGTGTGTGTCCTTCAGATATGTATACCGAAGGTCTCCACGTGTGTCCTTCAGGTGTGTACACTGAAGGTCTCCGTATGTGTCCTTCAGGTATGTATGCTGAAGGTCTCCGGGTGTGTCCCTCAAGTATGTATACTGAAGGTCTCCTGGTGTGTCCTTCAGGTATGTATACTGAAGGTCTCGGGTGTGTCCTTTAGGTATGTATAGTGAAGGTCTCCAGGTGTGTTCTTCAGGTTTGTATACTGAAGGTCTCCGTGTGTGTCCTTCAAGTATGTATACTGAAGGTCTCCGTGTGTGTCCTTCAAGTATGTATACTGAAGGTCTCCTGGTGTGTCCGTCAGGTATGTATACTGAAGGTCTCTGGGTGTATCCTTGAGGTATGTATACTGAAGGTGTCCGAGTGTGTCCTTCAGGTATGTATACTGAAAGTCTCCGGGTGTGTCCAGGCATGTTTGCTGAAGGTCTCCGGGTGTGTCCTCCATGTATACCGAAGGTCCTGGCAAAATCCGTCGAAAAGATACTGGAAGGTCTCCGGGTGTGTCCTTCAGGTATGTATACCAGAAGGTCTGCGTGTCCTGGCTAACCACATGTCTCCTGGCCCGGTTCTCCTCACGTGACGTAGCTCGTGGGTACAGTGACAGAGACGACCATGATGTCTCTGCCTGTGGCCACCCACTAGTGAAGCCAGAGAGAGAGAGAGAGAGAGAGAGAGAGAGAGAGAGAGAGAGAGGATGGGGGAAGGGGATGTAATGGGAGGGAATGGAGGAGGGGGGGAGGAGAAAGGAGGGAAGGGGAGAGGAGGGAACGGGAGAAGAGAGTTTTCAACGTTCTCGGCATTGTATGTAGAGTAAGTGGGGAAGGACGACGAGTGTAAAAACTATATATCAATAAAGAGAAGTGAGATACGTAGGGAGGTGCCCGGACTGGTGGACGGTCTGGAACATAAAGAACACCTTTCGGGGGTTAAAGATGAGTCTCTCTTCTTAGGGTGAGGTTTACACAGACATGGATGAGGGAAGGTTCCTTACAACTTGGGAGTAGCCCACCTGAATTTTAGGGGAGGTGGCTGAGGTGATGGACCATTGAGTTCACCTAAATGATTGGTGCCATGACAGACATACATCTTTAGTTGTAGGAAGTTCACAAGGTTTCGTCACCAGGAAAAACTTAACTACGTTTCGTTTTTTTTGAGACTCATTGGAATTGTAACAGAGACTACAAGATACAGGACGTATATCAGCTAGTAACTGGCTCCAGGAACCACCACATAACAGGACAACCGCTGAACGTAACCGTATATACTCCCAGGACCGATTCAACCATACAGCATCTCCGAAAATGACTTTGTTGAGATGAAGAAAAACATTATTGACTACAGGAGCCACAAAAGACAACTAAAGTATACAATGACTGATCTATCTGTATTAACATAACTAAAAAAATAACTGAGTCAGTGATCATCAGAACCTGGAACACAGCGATCAATGTTGTACAAACACAGGAAAATGGACAATTTCATAACTTTATGGACAAAAATGTATTGTTGGTCTGTTGTTGTGTGCGTGAGTGTAATCGTGATAGTGTCGTTGTTAATAATAATAATAATAATAATAATAATAATAATTAACGGTTTATTGAAAAAGTTCTGCAGCCCAAAGGCT
>NW_024740429.1:0-10247 GCF_018991925.1 Homarus americanus | reverse complement strand
AAGTCGGCCGACACAGACTCAAAGGGCGGGTGGGGTTGTCGTCACTCATGAAGGGTTCCTGCTGCTGGCTGGGTTGTAATACTTGGCAGGGCTCACACGCACGGACAACATTGGAGATGTCGGAGTTGATGCCGGGCCAGAACACAGTCTGTCGTGCACGTCGTTTGGTGGCCTCAGCGCCACGGTGGCTGTCGTGAAGGCGAGCCAAGGCGTGGGGACGTAATGCAGCAGGGACAACTACACGTGCTCCGTACAGAACAAGGTCTCCGTCGCAGTAAAGTTCATCGCGGAGTTTCCAATACGGGAGCAGGGTGTTGTGAAGATCGTAGCGGTTGCTAGGAAATCCATTCCTCACACACTCGACAAGTCGGACGTAGGAAGGGTCATCTCGGGCCGCTGTTCGAAGGTCCTCCATTGCCTTGTCGTCATCTGGTGACAGGTCCAAACGAAGGGATTGGACGGCATGGAGAGTGACCACAGTCCTGACGGAAAGAGCGAGGTCGGCGTCGAGCACATGGTCTTCTGGAGTAGGGCGGCTGACAGGAGAGCGGGATAAGGCATCAGGGATGCAGAGCTCCTTACCAGCACGCCACACTGCTGTGAAGATGTACGCCGAGAGCTTCTCTTTCAGACGCTGGAGGCGAGGGTTCTCAACGGCGTCTAGCGTGTAGTGGTTGAGGATCGGGACAAGCGGGCGATGGTCAGTCACTAGGTGAAAGTGTTGCAGGCCTATGAGGTAAAACCTGCACTTGGACGTCGCCCAGACCACAGCCAACAGCTCCAACTCAATGGTGGCGTAGCGCGTCTCAGTGTCAGAGAGGAAACGCGAGCCACACTGGACGAGCCGGAACTGCCCTCCACCATGATCCTGCAGTAGGGCGTATCCCACGCCATACAAGCGTGAGGCATCTGTCTGCAGAACTGTCGGCAAGGCTGGGTCAAACGTGGCGAGGATAGGTGGACGATACAGGGACTGTTTCACTAGCTGGAAGGCCTTGTCGCGGTCGGGGGTCCGACGAAAACTCTGCTAACTGGTTGACGAGACCGATGAAGGACCTCAAGTCGGTGAGGTTAGCAGGGTAGGTAATGCCGTGCTTCCGGCACCTGTTGAGTACCTCGTAGATACGGCAGAGGTGATCCATATAATCCTCGTCGTACACGAGTATGTCGTCGACCACTTTCACGCAGTTTGCCAGACCTTGTAGAGCCATGTCACCTCGAAGACAGAAAGCGTCTCCTGTAGCGGCGAATCCCATGGGGCCACGGCAATAACTGTAACGTCCATGCGGGTGATGAAAGTTGTGAGTGGTCGGTCTTCTTCGGCAAGCTCTATCTGCCAGTATCCACACAAGGCGTCCATCGTCGTGAAGAAGCGCGCCTTCGGGTTCACACTGCGTATAGCTGCAAAGGGCGTGGGAGAAGGGTGCGCAGGACGAGACACCTGGCTGTTGAGCTTGGAGAGGTCAGTGGTGATCCGAACACCACCTTTAGGTTTTGCGACGACAACCATCGGGTGACACCATGGAGACGGTTCATCGCCGGTTGGTGCAATAATTTCTTGGGCGACCATGGAGTCCAGCTCGTTTTTGACCGCCTCGCGGAAGGCCAGGGGAACCAGTCGAGGGGTGTAAATAGCGAAGGGCTTCGCGTCGTCCCTCAGGTGGATCCTCATGGGGGACCTACCATCTTCTTGAGAGGCTTGGATTCCAGAGCGGACTTGGTCACCAGAACGTCGCTGAATTCCTTCAGGAAGTACTTCCGAGCATCCGAAGGAGAGGTGTCACTGGCAAGAGTCAGGAGTAGGGAGGCAGCAGGGTTGCTGCTGCTCCCTTCTTGCACCCTGTTGGCGTGTTTTACCTCGAGAATGGGTTTGGGGAAGTCCTGGGAGATGATGGCCAACTCTTGACAATGTCTGTAAGACAGCAAAGGAGTCGGGACACCGTTATGCACATCAATCCAGGCTTGACACGACCTGTTGCCAAAGGTGACTTGTGCTTGGAGTGAACCCAGGGCCGGGGTCATCTGTGAACCATCTGCCATAAAGCGGAGATCCTTGGGGGGCGGTCCTAGATCACTTGGAGAGAGCCCCAAGCATTGCAAATGCTGGGGACCGATGACTGTAGCATCAGCGCCGGTGTCGGGCAACATCTGGAGACGGGATGACACACTGCTGTTAGATGTTCTGGGTAATAAGTTCTATATACAGGAGAGAACACAAACACCTGTATAGTTTTGTAGGTTCGGTTTACTGGATAAGAGTATATGTACACAGAGGTGGATAGCACTGCTCCCTAGCTAAGGTCCTGGTCAACTACCATAGACGACGTATGGCAAGTGATACATTAGCAGCTTCCATACGTCGCCGGGCACATTAATTAAGCGTGTGGGATATGGTAATAACATTGCCACACGCTGCTAGCTAGGCTGAATAAATATAAATGGAGCACATACATAATATACGTACATAATACATAATCCAGCATACATAATATACATACACCTCCCTCCCCCCTATACGCTCATAGCAAAGTCTTGAGCGGACCTTTTCTTCTGGATCCGTTCTGAGCGTCGAGGGACTTCATCACTGGGAAGGGTATGGGACTCAACACTGGTGGCGGGGCCAGCAGAAGGCATTGTTACGGGGCGGAGAAAACGGCGGTTCCTCCACCACACACGACCACTGGGTAACCGCACCTGGTAGTCCCGTGACCTACCGAGACCCATGACTACGCCTACTTTGTCCCAACGTAGGGAGGTCGGGTCCTGAACACGGACTTGGGTACCGACACTCAACCTGGGGAGAGAACGGGCGTGGTCGTTGTAGCGGGCGACGACGTCCTGAACACGTTCGGCGGCTCGGCGATCACAATCCTCTGTCTTAGCCTGCCACTCCTTGGAGAAGGATTGAGGGTGAGCAGGGACACAAGAACGAAGGGGGCGCCCATACAAAACCTGGGCAGGGGAGCGTCCGGTGTAGTTGGGTGTGTTGCGGAGTTCAAGAAGACCCCGGTCGAAGGCCTCGCAGTCAATATTCCCAGAAGGGGCCACCTTAAGGATGAGGTGCTTCAAGGATTTGACAGCAGCCTCAGCGTGGCCGTTGGACTGCGGGTAATGGGGCGATGACAACACATGCCGGACTCCCCATCGGTCAAGGAACACAGCAAAGTCCCGGCTTGTGAACTGAGGCCCTCCGTCGGTTCGCAGGCGTACAGGAACGCCCACGTCACGGAAGTAGTGGCGGAACTTGCTGATGGTGGCGGCAGACGTCGTGTCATTACCGCCCTTGATGACAACCGGCCAACCAGAGAGACGGTCGACGATAACCAGGAAGGACTTTCCTGACACACAGAAAAAGTCGGCCGACACAGACTCAAAGGGGCGGGTGGGGTTGTCGTCACTCATGAATGGGTACCTGCTGCTGGCTGGGTTGTAATACGTGGCGGGGCTTACACACCTGGACAGCATTGGAGATGTCGGGGTCGATGCCAGGCCGGAACGCAGTCTGTCGTGCACGTCGTTTGGTGGCCTCAGCTCCACGGTGACTGTCGTGAAGGCGAGCCAAGGCGTGGGGACGTGATGCAGCAGGGACAACTACCGAAGGAGAGGTGTCACTGGCCAGAGGTAGGGGTAGGGCGGCAGCAGGGTAGTTGCTGCTCCCTTCGTGCACCCTGTTGGCGTAATTTACCTCGAGAATCGGTGTTGGGAAGTCCTGGGAGATGATGGCCAACTCTTGACAATGTCTGTAGGACAGCAAGGGAGTCGGGACACCATTATGCACGTCAATCCAGGCCTGACACGACCTGTTGCCAAAGGTGACATGTGCATAGAGTGAACCCAGGGCTGGGGCCATCTGTGAACCATCTGCCGTGACGCGGAGGTCCTCGGGAGGCGGTCCTAGATCGCTTGGAGAGAGCCCCAAGCATCGCAAATGCTGGGGACCGATGACTGTAGCATCAGCGCCGGTGTCGGGCAACATCTGAAGACGGGATGACACACCGCCGTAGGTCACGATGACGCTGATGTACTGGGGGACTTTGGTCCTGGGATGCGAGGAGTACACCCTCCTAAAATGGGTCGGGCTTTGTCCAGGGTCGTCGTGCCTCTGATTTGGCGACTGTGGGCGGCCCTCACTGGTAGAAGGGCGCCGAAGCTTCCGCCGACGCTGTCCCTTGGGTTCGTGGGTAGGGCAACACTTGTCATAGTGGCCCAGACGACCGCACACCTTGCACTGTACGTACTTAGCTGGGCACCGCACTGTGAGCGACCAGTGGCCCATACGGTCACAACTGTTGCAGGTAGACTGAGCAGCTGGACACACCTGTGTTCCGTGCTGCTTACCACAGTTGTTGCAAAATGAACCGGGCGTGGACGTGGTGGGCGAAGGCGTAGGAGCAGACTTCTTGTCCTTCTTGTACCGGGAAACAGCGCGTACAGCTGTAGGGGGAGCTCGGATGGCAGAGGTGGCACACCTGGCAGCCTCATAGGAGCGACATATCGTCAACACATCCTGAAGAGAAGAGGAAGAGTCGAGGGAGGTGAGGCGTTGGACAAGTTCCTCGTCCTTAACACCCATCAAGATCACCTGCTTCAACTGGGTCTCCTCGCACTGCTGGTGGTGGCCTAAACATATATCTACCTCTTCCGAGGCTCTCCTAAGACGTACATAAAAGGCGTCAAAAGACTCACCCTCCATCTGTCTGCAGCTAAACAATTCCCTCCTGCGCAGAGCTTCATTCTGCTGTCCTTTGATGTGCCGTTGTAGAACGTCCAGTACCTCCTCTACAGACAGCGAAGAGGTTGGGGGTACCTGCAACGTATGTTCTAAGACACGCTGAACTTCCAAGGACAGGCACATACGCAGCTGGATGAGTTGTTTAGGCTGTGACAAACTCTGGAGATCCACCATTGTAGCATAATCAGCCCACCGCCGCCGCCATTCGCGAAAAGTCTGGAAATTTACATCAGGCTCCAAGATGGGCGGTGTTTGAGCTGCTGCTTTAGGTGGGGCTGGGGGGCGTGAAGGAAGCATGGATGAGGTATCTGAACCATTCAGTACCGAGGCAGTGTTAGAGCCAGGGGCTTGGTTAACAGTGAGGCGAGATATCAAGGCTTCAAACCGTGCACTGTCTTCCATTCTCCGTTGGTGGTCTCGTTCTGCCTCTGCTTGCCTTCTGTGCTCATCCGCCAAACGTCTGTGAGCTTCATCCTCGCGTCTCTCATCTCTCATAAACTTCATTAAGGCAATTATCTCTGGAGATAACGCTGAATGTTGAGGTGAAGGGCTGCGCGATGTTGTGGGAGCTGGGCCGGCCTGGTCATCCATCTCTGGGGGACTATCATCCGCTTGACTCATCCAGGCGCTGGGTCCACGGCTACGTAAGGCATGAGACATAACTACTTTATCTGTGTACTGTGTCTTAAATCAGTGTTGACCGGTCAGCCCGTCGTATCAACAAGATTTCAGACAAAAAATTTAATTAAATACACAGATAAGTAGGTTATATATATAAAATATATATAAGAACCGCGCGGTCAGCAAGTGTTAGTACATGTATGTGTGTGTGTCCCAGGCAGGCAGAGCGTCTCGCCCCAGCTGTGAGGGGGGGTGGAGGCGGCGCTGTGAGGGAGGGGGGTGGAGATAGGAGTAGCTCAGTCGCTCTCTGTAAACGGTCAGAGGAGGGTGCGCTGAGCTCTACACCCCACAAATGCCCAGAACATGCCGTATACCTTGGAAATCCGTTCGAACAAGGTCACACATGAATGGCACGAAACACACAATGCACTAAACACTTCACAGAAAATCACCGTCACTGACACTGCTCAAAGTTGCGAAATTCTTCGAGGGATGACGCGGGGTTGACCCAAGGCGGGGATCCATCAGCCGGCTTTCCACAAACTTGCACTAATCACTCGTAATAATCCAGTAAAACTACGCACTGCGCCATGTTAGATGTTCTGGGTAATAAGTTCTATATACAGGAGAGAACACAAACACCTGTATAGTTTTGTAGGTTCGGTTTACTGGATAAGAGTATGTACACAGAGGTGGGTAGCACTGCTCCCTAGCTAAGGTCCTGGTCAACTACCATAGACGACGTATGGCAAGTGATACATTAGCAGCTTCCATACGTCGCCAGGCACATTAATTAAGCGTGTGGGATATGGTAATAACATTGCCACACGCTGCTAGCTAGGCTGAATAAATATAAATGGAGCACATACATAATATACATACATAATACATAATCCAGCATACATAATATACATACAACTGCGGTAGGTCACAATGACACTGATGTACTGGGGAACTTTGGTCCTGGGACGCGGGGGGGAGCACACATTCCTAATATGGCTCCAGCGTTGTCCAGGGTCGTCGTGCCTCTGATTGGGAGACTGTGGGCGGCCCTCTCTGGTAGAAGGGCGCTGAAGCTTCCGTTGACGCTGTTCCTTGGGTTTGTTGGAAGGGCAACACTTGTCATAGTGGCCCAGACGGCCGCACACATTGCACTGGACGCGTTTGGCTGGGCACCGTACTGTGAGTGACCAGTGGCCCTTACGGTCACAACTGTTGCAGGTAGACTGAGCAGCTGGACATACCTGTGTTCCGTGCTGCTTACCACAGTTGTTGCAAAATGAACCGGGCGTGGACGTGGTGGGCGAAGGCGTAGGAGCAGACTTCTTGTCCTTCTTGTACCGGGAAACAGCGCGTACAGCTGTAGGGGGAGCTCGGATGGCAGAGGTGGCACACCTGGCAGCCTCATAGGAGCGACATATCGTCAACACATCCTGAAGAGAAGAGGAAGAGTCGAGGGAGGTGAGGCGTTGGACAAGTTCCTCGTCCTTGACACCCATCAGGATCACCTGCTTCAACTGGGTCTCCTCGCACTGCTGGTGGTGGCCTAAACATATATCTACCTCTTCCGAGGCTCTCTTAAGACGTACATAAAAAGCGTCAAAAGACTCACCCTCCATCTGTCTGCAGCTAAACAATTCCCTCCTGCGCAGAGCTTCATTCTGCTGTCCTTTGATGTGCCGTTGTAGAACGTCCAGTACCTCCTCTACAGACAGCGAAGAGGTTGGGGGTACCTGCAACGTATGTTCTAAGACACGCTGAACTTCCAAGGACAGGCACATACGCAGCTGGATGAGTTGTTTAGGCTGTGACAAACTCTGGAGATCCACCATTGTAGCATAATCAGCCCACCGCCGCCGCCATTCGCGAAAAGTCTGGAAATTTACATCAGGCTCCAAGATGGGCGGTGCTTGAGCTGCTGCTTTAGGTGGGGCTGGGGGGCGTGAAGGAAGCATGGATGAGGTATCGGAACCATTCAGTACCGAGGCAGTGTTAGAGCCAGGGGCTTGGTTAACAGTGAGGCGAGATATCAAGGCTTCAAACCGTGCACTGTCTTCCATTCTCCGTTGGTGGTCTCGTTCTGCCTCTGCTTGCCTTCTGTGCTCATCCGCCAAACGTCTGTGAGCTTCATCCTCGCGTCTCTCATCTCTCATAAACTTCATTAAGGCAATTATCTCTGGAGATAACGCTGAATGTTGAGGTGAAGGGCTGCGCGATGTTGTGGGAGCTGGGCCGGCCTGGTCCTCCATCTCTGGGGGACTATCATCCGCTTGACTCATCCAGGCGCTGGGTCCACGGCTACGTAAGGCATGAGACATAACTACTTCCTCTGTGTACTGTGTCTTAAATCAGTGTTGACCGGTCAGCCCGTCGTATCAACAAGATTTCAGACAAAAAAATTTAATTAAATACACAGATAAGTAGGTTATATATATAAAATATATATAAGAACCGCGCAGTCAGCAAGTGTTAGTACATGTATGTGTGTGTGTCCCAGGCAGGCAGAGCGTCTCGCCCCAGCTGTGAGGGGGGGTGGAGGCGGCGCTGTGAGGGAGGGGGGTGGAGACAGGAGTAGCTCAGTCGCTCTCTGTAAACGGTCAGAGAAGGGTGCGCTGAGCTCTACACCCCACAAATGCCCAGAACATGCCGTATACCTTGGAAATCCGTTCGAACAAGGTCACACATGAATGGCACGAAACACACAATGCACTAAACACTTCACAGAAAATCACTGTCACTGACACTGCTCAAAGTTGCGAAATTCTTCGAGGGATGACGCGGGGTTGACCCAAGGCGGGGATCCATCAGCCGGCTTTCCACAAACTTGCACTAATCACTCGTAATAATCCAGTAAAACTACGCACTGCACCATGTTAGATGTTCTGGGCAATAAGTTCTATATACAGGAGAGAACACAAACGCCTGTATAGTTTTGTAGGTTCGGTTTACTGGATAAGAGTATGTACACAGAGGTGGGTAGCACTGCTCCCTAGCTAAGGTCCTGGTCAACTACCATAGACGACGTATGGCAAGTGATACATTAGCAGCTTCCATACGTCGCCAGGCACATTAATTAAGCGTGTGGGATATGGTAATAACATTGCCACACGCTGCTAGCTAGGCTGAATAAATATAAATGGAGCACATACATAATATACATACATAATACATAATCCAGCATACATAATATACATACAAGAGGTGTACCTGGGAGTGTCAGAGGTGTGCCTGGGAGTATCGGAGGTGTACCTGGGGGTGTCAGGGGAGAACCTGGGAGTGTCAGAGGTGTACCTGGGAGTATCGGAGGTGTACCTGGGAGTATCGGAGGTGTACCTGGGAGTGTGAGAGGTGTACCTGGGAGTGTCAGAGGTGTACCTGGGAGTGTCAGAGGTGTACCTGGGAGTGTGAGAGGTGAACCAGGGAGTGTCAGAGGAGTACCTGGGAGCGGGGAGGAGTGCCTGGGAGCATCGGAGGTGCACCTGGGAGTGTCAAAGGGTTTACCTGGGGAGTGCTCAAAGGTGCACCGGGAGGCCAGAGGTGTACCTGGGAGGTCACAAAATCTGGGAGTGTCAGGGGTATACCTGGGAGTATTGGAGGTGCACCTGGGGGTGTCAGAGGTGTACCTGGGAGTGTCTGAGGTGTACCTGGGAGTGTCTGATGTGAACCTGGGAGTGTCTAAGGTGTACCTGGGAGTGTTAGCGGTGTACCTGGGAGTGTCAGCGGTGTACCTGGGAGTGTCAGGGGTATACCTGGGAGTATCAGAAGTGTACCTGGGAGTGTCAGAGGTCTACCTGGGAGTGTCTGAGGTGTACCTGGGAGTGTCTGAGGTGTACCTGGGAGTGTAAGTGTTGTGCCTGGGAGTGTCAGACATGTACCTGGGAGTGCAAGAGGTGTACCTGGGAGTGTCAGTGGTGTACCTGGGAGTGTCAGAGGTGTACGTGGGAATGTCTGAGGTGTACCTGGGAGTGACTGAGGTGTACCTGGGAGTGTCTGAGGTGTACCTGGGAGTGTAAGTGTTGTACCTGGGAGTGTCAGAGATGTACCTGGGAGTGCAAGAGGTGTACCTGGGAGTGTCAGTGGTGTACCTGGGAATGTCAGAGATGTACGTGGGAATGTCTGACGTGTACCTCGGAGTGTATGAGGTGTACCTGGGAGTGTCAGGTGTGTACCAGGGAGTGTCAGAGGAGCATCTGGGAGTGTCAGAGGTGTACCTGGGAGTGTCAGGGGTGTACCTGGGAGTGTCAGAGGTGTACCTGGGAGTGTCAGAGGTGTACCTGGGAGTGTCTAAGGTGTACCTTGGAGTATCTGAGGTGTACCTGGGAGTGTCAGAGGAGATCCAGAGAGTGTCAGATGTGTACCTGGGAGTGTCAGAGGTTTACCTGTGAGTGTCTGAGGTGTACCTGGGAGTGACAGAGGTGTGCCTGTGAGTGTCTGAGGTATACCTGGGAGTGTCAGGAGTTGACCTGGGAGGTCAGAGGTGCATGGAGGTCTGAGGTGTACCTGGGAGTGTCTGAGGTGTAATCACCTGGCAGTTCGAGGTGTACCTGGTGTGCTCGGGGCAGTGTACCTGGGAAGTGTCAGGGCGGTGTACCTGGGAGGCCAGAGTTGTACCTGGGAGTGCTGGGACGTACTGGGAGGCCAGAGGCACCAGGGATTATCAGTGGAGTACCTGGGAGTGTCAGAGGTATACCTGGGAGTGTCAGAGGTGTACCTAGGAGTGCCAGAGGTGTACCTGGGAGTGTCAGAGGTGTACCTGGGAGTGTCAGGGGTGTAACTGGGAGTGTCGGAGGTGTAACTGGGAGTGTCGGAGGAGTAACTGGTAGTGTCTGAGGTGTACCTGGGAGTGTCAGAGGTGTACCTGGGAGTGTCAGAGGTGTACCTGGGAGTGACAGAG